>NC_086448.1:797001871-797301871 GCF_028390025.1 Pseudophryne corroboree
GCCAACACCGCTTCCTATATATGTATATTTTACATATATATTTAAAATACGGAAACCCCCCCAAGTAAATCCTGCATTTGCCCCTGATACATGTAGGATAAAGCATTTTACACCCAAAAACAGTACAAAGGAATATAGATATGCTGCAACCATGTACAGCATGCATACAAAACAAAATACATTGGGTTCAAATAAAAACCCTATTTCACTGGAGGCATTTACAACAATACGGTAAAATGACCTTTCAGAGCTCTAAACATCTTAGTGATATTTGGTGGACCCCTTTCTTTGAAAGTAAAGCATTCATAACCTAGAACCAGAAATAACGACACTGAGACTTGAATTTTGGCAGAAAATTGCTAGCTATTTATTTGTCCCTATCCATTAGGAAACCTGTAATAAAGAAATTAATTTAATATGCCGCTCCAGCTGGCATATGGTGGCGGCCCAAAAGAACGGCTCAATTAATCTGAATTAACTTTAAATAACTAACCCTATAAATTTACTAAAACTTACTATAAACCGGTAATAGGTGACAACTCAACCCCCACAGTGACTACCCACCGCTCCTGGGTGCCCTGCCGCTGCCTTCCCGGACGGGTGGTCAAGCGGCCATAAGTCGATGGAGGTGAGTGCACCTAAACCACAACAAACTGTAAAAACACTACAGTTTTCCCTACAATACAAAACTGCCGTTCTTTTCCGCCAATAAATAGCCAACGAAAACAGCCAACAACTTAAAGCCAAAGCCCACGTGCCACAAATTCTTAATACCAGGGCAGGAGGGTGGGAAAGCAAATCACCAAGAGACTTAAGATGGCCTCTCCTTCCCTATATATAGCAAACCCTCCCCCTAAAGAAGGCTGTACTTTCCTCACAGCTAGGTCCACCCCTCCCCAGATGTTTAACTCTTTCCTCTCCTATGCAGTCAATACTCTCTCCTTCTATGCTGCTTTTACATCGCAAAACCTGCTTTTGAAACGGTTCTTTAAACGGGTCTGAGCAGTTAAACCCCCTTCACATCGCATGTTGTAACTAGAGATGAGCGGGTTCGGTTTCTCTGAAACCGAACCCGCACGAACTTCATGTTTTTTTCACGGGTCCGAGCAGACTCGGATCCTCCCGCCTTGCTCGGTTAACCCGAGCGCGCCCGAACGTCATCATGACGCTGTCGGATTCTCGCGAGACTCGGATTCTATATAAGGAGCCGCGCGTCGCCGCCATTTTCACACGTGCATTGAGATTGATAGGGAGAGGACGTGGCTGGCGTCCTCTCCATTAGAAATTAGATTAGAAGAGAGAGAGAGATTGTGCAGAGTCAGACAGAGTTTACCACAGTGACCAGTGCAGTTGTTGTTAGTTAACTTTTATTTATTTTAATATAATATATCCGTTCTCTGCTATATCCGTTCTCTGCCTGAAAAAAAACGATACACAGCAGCAGCCAGTCACACAGTGTGACTCAGTCTGTGTGCACTCAGCTCAGCCCAGTGTGCTGCACATCAATGTATAAAAGGCAAAGCTTATAATAATTGTGGGGGAGACTGGGGAGCACTGCAGGTTGTTATAGCAGGAGCCCCCAGGAGTACATAATATTATATTAATTTAAAATTAAACAGTGCACACTTTTGCTGCAGGAGTGCCACTGCCAGTGTGACTAGTGGTGACCAGTGCCTGACCACCAGTATAGTAGTATATTGTTGTATGTATTGTATACTATCTCTTTATCAACCAGTCTATATTAGCAGCAGACACAGTACAGTGCGGTAGTTCACGGCTGTGGCTACCTCTGTGTCGGCAGTCGGAACTCGGCAGGCAGTCCGTCCATCCATAATTGTATTACAATATATACCACCTAACCGTGGTATTTTTTTTTCTTTCTTTATACCGTCGTCATAGTGTCATACTAGTTGTTACGAGTATACTACTATCTCTTTATCAACCAGTGTACAGTGCGGTAGTTCACGGCTGTGGCTACCTCTGTGTCGGCAGTCGGCAGGCAGTCCGTCCATCCATAATTGTATTATTATTATAATATATACCACCTAACCGTGGTTTTTTTTTCATTCTTTATACCGTCATAGTGTCATACTAGTTGTTACGAGTATACTACTATCTCTTTATCAACCAGTGTACAGTGCGGTAGTTCACGGCTGTGGCTACCTCTGTGTCGGCAGTCGGCAGGCAGTCCGTCCATCCATAATTGTATTATTATTATAATATATACCACCTAACTGTGGTATTTTTTTTTCTTTCTTTATACCGTCGTCATAGTGTCATACTAGTTGTTACGAGTATACTACTATCTCTTTATCAACCAGTGTACAGTGCGGTAGTTCACGGCTGTGGCTACCTCTGTGTCGGCAGTCGGCAGGCAGTCCGTCCATCCATAATTGTATTATTATTATAATATATACCACCTAACCGTGGTTTTTTTTTCATTCTTTATACCGTCGTCATAGTGTCATACTAGTTGTTACGAGTATACTACTATCTCTTTATCAACCAGTGTACAGTGCGGTAGTTCACGGCTGTGGCTACCTCTGTGTCGGCAGTCGGCAGGCAGTCCGTCCATCCATAATTGTATTATTATTATAATATATACCACCTAACTGTGGTATTTTTTTTTCTTTCTTTATACCGTCGTCATAGTGTCATACTAGTTGTTACGAGTATACTACTATCTCTTTATCAACCAGTGTACAGTGCGGTAGTTCACGGCTGTGGCTACCTCTGTGTCGGCAGTCGGCAGGCAGTCCGTCCATCCATAATTGTATTATTATTATAATATATACCACCTAACCGTGGTTTTTTTTTCATTCTTTATACCGTCGTCATAGTGTCATACTAGTTGTTACGAGTATACTACTATCTCTTTATCAACCAGTGTACAGTGCGGTAGTTCACGGCTGTGGCTACCTCTGTGTCGGCAGTCGGCAGGCAGTCCGTCCATCCATAATTGTATTATTATTATAATATATACCACCTAACCGTGGTTTTTTTTTCATTCTTTATACCGTCGTCATAGTGTCATACTAGTTGTTACGAGTATACTACTATCTCTTTATCAACCAGTGTACAGTGCGGTAGTTCACGGCTGTGGCTACCTCTGTGTCGGCAGTCGGCAGGCAGTCCGTCCATCCATAATTGTATTATTATTATAATATATACCACCTAACCGTGGTTTTTTTTTCATTCTTTATACCGTCGTCATAGTGTCATACTAGTTGTTACGAGTATACTACTATCTCTTTATCAACCAGTGTACAGTGCGGTAGTTCACGGCTGTGGCTACCTCTGTGTCGGCAGTCGGCAGGCAGTCCGTCCATCCATAATTGTATTATTATTATAATATATACCACCTAACCGTGGTTTTTTTTTCATTCTTTATACCGTCGTCATAGTGTCATACTAGTTGTTACGAGTATACTACTATCTCTTTATCAACCAGTGTACAGTGCGGTAGTTCACGGCTGTGGCTACCTCTGTGTCGGCAGTCGGCAGGCAGTCCGTCCATCCATAATTGTATTATTATTATAATATATACCACCTAACCGTGGTTTTTTTTTCATTCTTTATACCGTCGTCATAGTGTCATACTAGTTGTTACGAGTATACTACTATCTCTTTATCAACCAGTGTACAGTGCGGTAGTTCACGGCTGTGGCTACCTCTGTGTCGGCAGTCGGCAGGCAGTCCGTCCATCCATAATTGTATTATTATTATAATATATACCACCTAACCGTGGTTTTTTTTTCATTCTTTATACCGTCGTCATAGTGTCATACTAGTTGTTACGAGTATACTACTATCTCTTTATCAACCAGTGTACAGTGCGGTAGTTCACGGCTGTGGCTACCTCTGTGTCGGAACTCGGCAGGCAGTCCGTCCATCCATAATTGTATTATATACCACCTAACCGTGGTTTTTTTATACCACCTAACCGTGGCAGTCCGTCCATAATTGTATACTAGTATCCAATCCATCCATCTCCATTGTTTACCTGAGGTGCCTTTTAGTTCTGCCTATAAAATATGGAGAACAAAAAAGTTGAGGTTCCAAAATTAGGGAAAGATCAAGATCCACTTCCACCTCGTGCTGAAGCTGCTGCCACTAGTCATGGCCGAGACGATGAAATGCCAGCAACGTCGTCTGCCAAGGCCGATGCCCAATGTCATAGTACAGAGCATGTCAAATCCAAAACACCAAATATCAGAAAAAAAAGGACTCCAAAACCTAAAATAAAATTGTCGGAGGAGAAGCGTAAACTTGCCAATATGCCATTTACCACACGGAGTGGCAAGGAACGGCTGAGGCCCTGGCCTATGTTCATGGCTAGTGGTTCAGCTTCACATGAGGATGGAAGCACTCAGCCTCTCGCTAGAAAAATGAAAAGACTCAAGCTGGCAAAAGCAGCACAACAAAGAACTGTGCATTCTTCGAAATCCCAAATCCGAATTCCGAGCCCACCCGCTGGCGGTGATGCAGGGCAGTCTGGAGCGACTGCTGATGCTGACATCTGGTCCGGACTGAAGGACCTGACAACCATTACGGACATGTCGTCTACTGTCACTGCATATGATTCTCTCACCATTGATAGAATGGTGGAGGATTATATGAGTGACCGCATCCAAGTAGGCACGTCACACAGTCCGTACTTATACTGGCAGGAAAAAGAGGCAATTTGGAGGCCCTTGCACAAACTGGCTTTATTCTACCTAAGTTGCCCTCCCACAAGTGTGTACTCCGAAAGAGTGTTTAGTGCCGCCGCTCACCTTGTCAGCAATCGGCGTACGAGGTTACATCCAGAAAATGTGGAGAAGATGATGTTCATTAAAATGAATTATAATCAATTCCTCCGCGGAGACATTGACCAGCAGCAATTGCCTCCACAAAGTACACAGGGAGCTGACATGGTGGATTCCAGTGGGGACGAATTGATAATCTGTGAGGAGGGGGATGTACACGGTGATATATCGGAGGATGATGATGAGGTGGACATCTTGCCTCTGTAGAGCCAGTTTGTGCAAGGAGAGATTAATTGCTTCTTTTTTGGTGGGGGTCCAAACCAACCCGTCATTTCTTTCACAGTCGTGTGGCAGACCCTGTCACTGAAATGATGGGTTGGTTAAAGTGTGCATGTCCTGTTTTGTTTATACAACATAAGGGTGGGTGGGAAGGGCCCAAGGACAATTCCATCTTGCACCTCTTTTTTCTTTTATTTTTCTTTGCGTCATGTGCTGTTTGGGGAGGGTTTTTTGGAAGGGACATCCTGCGTGACACTGCAGTGCCACTCCTAGATGGGCCCGGTGTTTGTGTCGGCCACTAGGGTCGCTTATCTTTCTCACACAGTCAGCTACCTCATTGCGCCTCTTTTTTTCTTTGCGTCATGTGCTGTTTGGGGAGGGTTTTTTGGAAGGGACATCCTGCGTGACACTGCAGTGCCACTCCTAGATGGGCCCGGTGTTTGTGTCGGCCACTAGGGTCGCTTATCTTTCTCACACAGTCAGCTACCTCATTGCGCCTCTTTTTTTCTTTGCGTCATGTGCTGTTTGGGGAGGGTTTTTTGGAAGGGACATCCTGCGTGACACTGCAGTGCCACTCCTAGATGGGCCAGGTGTTTGTGTCGGCCACTAGGGTCGCTAATCTTACTCACACAGCTACCTCATTGCGCCTCTTTTTTTCTTTGCGTCATGTGCTGTTTGGGGAGGGTTTTTTGGAAGGGACATCCTGCGTGACACTGCAGTGCCACTCCTAGATGGGCCCGGTGTTTGTGTCGGCCACTAGGGTCGCTTATCTTTCTCACACAGTCAGCTACCTCATTGCGCCTCTTTTTTTCTTTGCGTCATGTGCTGTTTGGGGAGGGTTTTTTGGAAGGGACATCCTGCGTGACACTGCAGTGCCACTCCTAGATGGGCCCGGTGTTTGTGTCGGCCACTAGGGTCGCTAATCTTACTCACACAGCTACCTCATTGCGCCTCTTTTTTTCTTTGCGTCATGTGCTGTTTGGGGAGGGTTTTTTGGAAGGGACATCCTGCGTGACACTGCAGTGCCACTCCTAGATGGGCCCGGTGTTTGTGTCGGCCACTAGGGTCGCTGAGCTTAGTCATCCAGCGACCTCGGTGCAAATTTTAGGACTAAAAATAATATTGTGAGGTGTAAGGTGTTCAGAATAGACTGAAAATTAGTGTTAATTATGGTTATTGAGGTTAATAATACTATGGGATCAAAATGACCCCCAAATTCAATGTTTTAAGATGTTTTTTAGGGTTTTTTGAAAAAACCACCCGAATCCAAAACACACCCGAATCCGACAAAAAAAATTCGGTGAGGTTTTGCCAAAACGCGGTCGAACCCAAAACACGGCCGCGGAACCGAACCCAAAACCAAAACACAAAACCCGAAAAATTTCAGGCGCTCATCTCTAGTTGTAACCAGTATATTACGATTTCATTACCGTTTTGGTACCTTTCACACTGAACCTGTTTCACCCTGGTTGTCATTTTAAATGTTTATTTCCAGCTTCTGCCTGGTGACATCACACATGGAGACAGCCTATCACCTTCTGGGGCTTACAAATACCGTTTCAGACCCTTTCACACTGCACAATTAAACGGGTCTGAAACGGGTAGGACCCTGCTTTTTTACCGTTTCAAAATACCGGTATTTTGTAAACGGTAAGTTGAAGGTGACCCTTTCACATCGCAGCTCGAACCGTTTAGGAAGCCAGTAAAAACGGCAAATTACCGGGTACAAGCTGCGGTGTGAAAGGGGTACTAGATAATCAAATCACCATATATACACCCCATTCATATTTTTAACAATAACCCCCCCACCTAAAATCCAACAGCATTTAATATTTTTCTATCACTACACACTTTACATAAACCTAACAAGTAATCTATTCCCAAGGCTCTAATGGTAGGTGTGTGATTTTCCTGGGCAGGCTTAAGGGGGGTACTCATGGAGCGATATTCTAAGCAATCTGACTAGATTGCTTAGAATTTAAGCAGGATCGCTCCGTGTGTACCCCATACAGCGATAGCGATGCACAGCCCCGCGCATCGCTATCGCTGGTGCTAAATTGGCCTGCCGTGCAGGCCAATCTAGCGGGTCGCTCATTTCACCCGCTGGGTGAAATGAGCGGCCCCCCCGTATCCCCCCGCACGCTCAGCACAGATCGCGCTGTGCTGAGCGGCGGGAGAGATGTGTGCTGAGCGGTTCGCTCAGCACACATCTCTCCCACATCGGCCCGTCTATATGGGCCTTTAGACTGACATGCTACAGATGTATCTCACCCGATCATCTCACCAAAATTAAAAAGTACAAAGCCCCACTGCCTTTCCCATACAGAAGTGACCTTCAAGCTTGGTGACATTCACTTGTCAACGAGAGAGAGAGAGAGAAGAAAAAAAAATATTATGCACTCACTGATGTGGTTTGCTGCTGGCTGGGAGCGGGAGGAGCACAGACAGGGGAGAGTGCTGCTGCTGGCTGGGAGGACGGAGCCGGCGCCGGAGAAGGAACGAGAGGGGGGGGATTCAATTTCTGACCCAGCCACCGCACTGAGGCGCCGCGCCGGAGAAGGAAAGGGGGGGATTCCTACCCGGCCACCGCACTCAGGCACACAGGCGCCGCCACTTCCGCCTCCAGCGCCGCCTGTGGGTGATTGGACAGTGGATCCAGCACTGGATCCGCTGGGCCAATCACATCGGGGAGGACTGACAGGGGCGTGCATTCATCGGGGCTGAATGCACGCCCCTGTCATTGCGGCACCAGTATAGGTGCCGCTTCCCAATGCTTTTTCAATGGGCTTTCACAGCCCATTGCTTCGCCCTGCCCCCTGCCCGCCACCTGCTGCCCGGACTTTTAGTGTTAGCAGCGGGCGGCACCTCTCCTGCTGCCTCCCACCCTCACACGCAGTCACATACACAGGGGGGAAATGATTAGAATAATAAAAGAAGAAATTTATCACAGAATCTGTGCTGTAAATATCTTTTTATTATTTTAATCATTATGACAGGGGATGCACTGCCACCCCTGACTGCACGTCCCTGGGCACAACTACAGGGGCACAGCTACAGGGGGCACAACTCTACTGGGGGCAAAACTCTACACGGCACACAGCTACAAGGGGCAAAACTCTACAGGCAGCACAACTCTACTAGGGGTACAGCTACAGGGGGCAAAACTCTACTGGGGGCACAGCTACAGGAGGCAAAACTACAGGGGACACAACTCTACTGGGGGCACAGCTACAGGGCGCAAAACTACAGGGGACACAACTCAACTGGGGGCACAGCTACAGGGCGCAAAACTACAGAGGACACAACTCTACTAGGGGTACAGCTACAGGAGGCAAAACTCTACTGGGGCAAAACTCTACTGGGGCAAAACTACAGGGGACACAACTCTACTGGGGGCACAGCTACAGGGGCAAAACTACCGGGGGAACAACTCTACTGGGGGCACAACTCTACTGGGGGTACAGCTACAGGGGGCAAAACTCTACAGGGGGCACAACTAAAGGGGGCATATATGTGGCCACGCCCCTTCCCTATGAAGCCACGCCCCTATTTTTGAGACGCGCCGTATGCGCGCACAAACCCTGTTTTGGCTAGTGCATACCCCCTAGGAGGCTGACGTGCATAATCTAATGTACTGTATATTATTTATTGCAAGTACTGTTTGCAGGACAGTTTAATTGGATGTTGCAATAAAGTTCATAGTTTGCATTTGATCCAAAGCTCCTGATGCCTGTGATCATGTTTCCACTATAAAACATTTTATGAAATTCTCGATTTTTCTGTGCACTTATATTGAATTGTTCTTTTGGTTCACACGTGTTCTTGTGTCAATAAACTCTGAATGCCCATTAGGTAAACATTATTCAGAAAGCCGGTCTCTTGATCTTCTTATGGAGGCAAATTATGTTTTACATGTGCATAATTGCTTCCTCCTTTGTGCCTGGCTAAACTTACGACTACTTTACAGATCTGCGGAACGCTTTAAAGTCACAGCGCCATTTAAACATTTGTCACTAATCATATTAAACAGCACTTTGTAATGATAATAATAAAAATCACTGGTGTTTATTTAAAATAAAAATACCTAACAAACATAAAGCACTTGGACTCCGGCCTGTCTGATCCGACTATTAAACGGCATCCCCCCGGAGAGACTGAATCAGTGGGTGTTTGCAGGGGGGTGCAGTCGCTGTGTTGACATTCAAAATGTTGACAATCAAAATGTCAACACCCCAATGTCGACAGCTATGAAATTGTCATTGTTGAAATGTTGACATTTTACATGCAGTGGAGGTTTAGACTACAGGATGGAGAATTAGAGCTAGGTAAAAGGAGGATGGTTAGTGTTAGGCTATGGGACAGGAGAGTTAGGGAATAGGGAGAGTGTTAAGGTTAGACTATGGGACAGGAGGGTTAGAGAATTGGGGGACGGTTAGGGGGCCTAATTCAGACCTGAACGCTAGCAGGCGATTTTTGCACTGCTGCGATCAGATAGTCGCCGCCCATAGGGGAGTGTTTATTAGCTTTGCAAGTGTGTGAATGCATGTGTAGCAGAGCTGTACAAACAGATCTTGTGCAGTCTCTGCGCAGCCCAGGACTTACTTAGCCGCTGCAATCACATCAGCCTGTCCGGGACCGGAATTGACGTCAGGATCCCTCCCTGCATAAGCTTGGAGATGCCTGCCTTTTTCCAACCACTGCCTGAAAATGGTCAGTTGCCACCCACAAATGCCCTCTTCCTGTCAATCTCCTTGCGATCGGATTCCTCGCAGAATCCCGTTGCAGGGCGGCGATGCCCATTGTTGCCATCTGCCGCGCCTGCGCATTGCAGTGCATACACATACGCAGTTCGGACCTGATCGCAGGCTGTGAGAAAACGCAGCCTACCGATCAGGTCTGAACTACCCCCAGGGTTAGGCTAAGGGACGGGAGGGTTAGGAAATAGGGAGAGGGTTAGTGTTAGGCTATGGGACAGGAGCGTTAGAGAATTGAGGGATGGTTAGGGTTAGGCTATGGGATGGGAGGGTTAGGGAATAGGGAGAGGGTTAGGGTTAGGCTTTGGGATGGGAGGATCAGGGAATAGGGAGAGGGATAGGCTATGGGACGGGAGGGTTAGGGAATAGGGAGAGGGTTAGGGTTAGGCTATGGGACAGGAGGGTTAGGTAATAGGGAGAGGGTTAGGCTATGGGACGGGAGGGTTAGGGAATAGGGAGAGGGTCAGGGTTAGGCTATTGGACGGGAGGGTTAGGGAATAGGGAGAGGGTTAGAGTAAGGCTATGGGACAGGAGGGTTAGGGAATAGGGAGAGGGTTAGAGTTAGGCTATGGGACGGGAGGGTTAGGGAATAGGGAGAGGGTTAGGGTTAGGCTATGGGACAGGAGGGTTAGGGAATAGGGAGAGGGTTAGGGTTAGGCTATGGGACGGGAGGGTTAGGGAATAGGGAGAGGGTCAGGGTTAGGCTATGGGACGGGAGGGTTAGGGAATAGGGAGAGGGTTAGGGTTAGGCTATGGGACAGGAGGGTTAGGGAATAGGGAGAGGGTTAGGGTTAGGCTATGGGACAGGAGGGTTAGGGAATAGGGAGAGGGTTAGGGTTAGGCTATGGGACAGGAGGGTTAGGGAATAGGGAGAGGGTTAGGGTTAGGCTATGGGATGGGAGGGTTAGGGAATAGGGAGAGGGTTAGGCTATGGGACAGGAGGGTTAGGGAATAGGGAGAGGGTTAGGCTATGGGACGGGAGGGTTAGGGAATAGGGAGAGGGTTAGGGTTAGGCTATGGGACAGGAGGGTTAGGGAATAGGGAGAGGGTTAGGCTATGGAACGGGAGGGTTAGGGAATAGGGAGAGGGTTAGGGTTAGGCTATGGGACAGGAGGGTTAGGGAATAGGGAGAGGGTCAGGGTTAGGCTATGGGACAGGAGGGTTAGGGAATAGGGAGAGGGTTGGGCTATGGGACGGGAGGGTTAGGGAATAGGGAGAGGGTTAGGGTTAGGCTATGGGACGGGAGGGTTAGGGAATAGGGAGAGGGTCAGGGTTAGGCTATGGGACAGGAGGGTTAGGGAATAGGGAGAGGGTCAGGATTAGGCTAGAGGATGAGAGGGTTAGGGAATAGGGAGAGGGTTAGACTATGGGACGGGAGGGTTAGGGAATAGGGAGAGGGTTAGGCTATGGGACGGGAGGGTTAGGGAATAGGGAGAGGTTTAGGCTATGGGAGGGTTAGGGAATAGGGAGAGGGTTAGGCTTTGGGACGGGAGGGTTAGGGAATAGGGAGAGGGTTAGGCTATGGGAGGGTTAGGGAATAGGGAGAGGGTTAGATTATGGGATGGGAGGGTTAGGGAATAGGGAGAGGCTTAGGCTATGGGACGGGAGGGTTAGGGAATAGGGAGAGGGTTAGGCTATGGGACGGGAGGGTTAGGGAATAGGGAGAGGGTTAAGGTTAGGCTAGAGGATGAGAGGGTTAGGGATAGGGAGAGGACTAGGGTTAGGCTATGGAACAGGAGGGTTAGGGTTAGGCTATGGGACGGGAGGGATAGGGAGAGGACTAGGGTTAGGCTATGGAACAGGAGGGTTAGGGTTAGGCTTTGGGACGGGAGGGTTAGGGAATAGGGAGAGGGTTAGGCTATGGGAGGGTTAGGGAATAGGGAGAGGGTTAGACTATGGGACGGGAGGGTTAGGGAATAGGGAGAGGCTTAGGCTATGGGACGGGAGGGTTAGGAAATAGGGAGAGGGTTAGGCTATGGGACGGGAGGGTTAGGGAATAGGGAGAGGGTTAAGGTTAGGCTAGAGGATGAGAGGGTTAGGGATAGGGAGAGGACTAGGGTTAGGCTATGGAACAGGAGGGTTAGGGTTAGGCTATGGGACGGGAGGGATAGGGAGAGGACTAGGGTTAGGCTATGGAACAGGAGGGTTAGGGTTAGGCTATGGGACGGGAGGGATAGGGAGAGGACTAGGGTTAGGCTATGGAACAGGAGGGTTAGGGTTTGGCTTTGGGACGGGAGGGTTAGGGAATAGGGAGAGGGTTAGGCTTTGGGATGGGAGGGTTAGGGAATAGGGTGACGGATTGGGTTGGGCTATGGGACGGGAAGGTTAGAGAATAGGGAGAGGATTAGGCAAAGCTGTACAAATTAGCACATTAAATGGTTTGAATGCCTTTATTTACTATATAAATTCTTTATAAATCCACTGAACTATGGGCCTAATGCAGACCTGATCGCTCCTCTGTGAATTTGCAGAGGTTTGCGATCAGATAGCCACCTCCCAGACAGAGTGAAAATCCGCCCCGTGCAAGTCTGCGTGCACCATGCAAAAAGTTTGGCAAGCACCGGTCAGCTGCAAATCCGTTCGCAACTCACTCACCATCGAATGATTTTTCCAGTCTGTGTGCAGCCCAGGACTTACTCCAGTCCTACAGAGCAATGAGAACAGGTTGATCGGGTCTGGAGCTGACATCACACACCTGCCCTGAAAACGCTTTGGAATGCCTGTATTTTTCCTGACACTCCCAGAAAACGACCAGTTACCAGCCCCAAACGTCCGCTTCCTGTCAATCAACCTGCGTTCGCCTAGCAATAAAAAAAGACGCAGTATTTTTTCACAGTTTG
Organism: Pseudophryne corroboree; assembly: GCF_028390025.1. NCBI lineage: Eukaryota > Metazoa > Chordata > Amphibia > Anura > Myobatrachidae > Pseudophryne > Pseudophryne corroboree. Next base: position 797,014,493 of record NC_086448.1, read on the forward strand.
CCCTCGCGCCTGCGCATTACGATCCGTACGCATGCGCAGCCGTTCGATAATCGTCCGCAGTGCGATTTCGCACAACAGCGATCAGGTCTGAATTAGGCCCAAGGTCATAACTGAATGTAAAACCTCTTTGGGACGGATTCTGAGCTGGATGTGCTGCCAGTGTTGGACGCAGTTACAGTTGAGACGCACAGTCTCAGAAATGTTTTATAAATGTATTGAGCATTCCTAGGCAGTGACAGAGAGGTGGCTGTACAGGCCCACAGAGATGGTCCTTCGCTGCAGCGGATGTGAACTCAGATGCAGAGAGAGGAACAGCGGGAGATGGGGGATGGAAACGCAAAGGTGATTTGGAGTAGCTATAAGGAGATAGGAGAGGAAGCAAGAAGATGTGAAGGTGATTAGGGCGAAGGAATAGGTAGTCTCAATGGATAGAGGAGAAATAGGAGGAGATGGAAAAATGAATTGGGGCGGGGGGGGGGGGGGGGAGACAGGTAATAGGCAGAAATAGGGGGAGACAGGAAAGGGAGACGGGAGGCCGATTAGGAAGGAGCAATACACCTTAGGGGCCGATTTATCACCATCCGCATCTGAGGATGCGAATGTGAGGTGATAAAATTGGCACAATCCACACTGCAATAATTGATTACATTGCACGTATGTATCAATTATCGCATGCAGGGAGAAAGCTCTGTCCCTGCGATGCCAGTTGGTAGCATTATCGGGGTATTTTTCATAAAAAAATACCCTGATGTCCTGCTGCGCATGCACTGCCACCGCCGACATTGCCGCTACCACTGCCACTGCATCAACCCCTCCCCGCGCTGCTGACCATCCCCATCCCCACTGGTGATGGTCATACTCACCAACACCCGGGGAGCTCTTGGGCGGCTGCTGGTCATCAGGGTTATCTGCTGCTTTGCAGCATCACTTTACTGCACCAGAGTTCACAGGAGCAGCAGGGAGCCTCGAAGACCTGCAGCCTGCACCAGAGCACTGATCACCGGGGGATGCAGTTCGTTTCCGACAGGATGCCGGCGGTCGAAATCCCGACCGCCACCCGGTATTCCCACTAGGGTGGTGGTCCACACCACCACCCGAGGGGGATTATAATAGTGTGGCGAGCAAATCATGGCGAGTGCAGCGAGCCCGCGAGGGGACACGATGCGCTCAATGCCAGTATTTCGACTGCCGGGATCCCGACTGTCTGGAAATCCTACTGAATCCATCACCGGACCGTGGAGAGGTGAGTATGTTTTGGTTTGTGTTTAAACACAGGATTTTTGTTTGTTTTTTGTGAATTTGCCCAGATCGCATTTCCCATTATGAGTATGAGAAATGCCATCTGGGTTACTAAATAAAAGTTAATTAAAGGGGTTGGAGCAGTTTTTTTTATGATATCTGCCCCAAAAGTCCTTTAATACACTCAGGTGATACTAAAAGAATGTTAAAAGGGTGTGAAAACAGAAAACACCCTTTTTCACATTATTTTAGTAAAAAAAAAAATCTTGATAAAATTGTCCCTTAGTGTTTTTTGCAGTCTACTCATTTAGGCTACAGTGTGTGAAGTTCTGATGGGCTGTATGCGTCTGTGTATCTGAGACACTGAGGTCTACTGTATGTGCGAAGCCTTGGAAAGAGATGAAGTTGATGGATATAAAGTAGCAGCCAATCAGCTCCCAACTGTCACGTTACAGGCAGGGCCGGATCTAGGGGGGTGGGGCGAAGGGGGCGACCGCCCCCCTAACACAGTCATAGCCATGCCCACTTTTGAGCAAAAGAGAGCTCTCCGAGGAGAGCCTGAGGCAGAACGATGTGCTGCAGCTTATACCACAGCAGCACAGAGGAGCCAGGAGAGCAAGGGTTACAGAGCATTTGCCCCTCACTTGCTGGTGTGTGGGTACTAGGGCTAATAAATACAATTACACCATAGCACAGTCACATGTACATAGAACAATCACAAAGCTCTATCTCAGTCACACTCAAAAAGTTCAGTCAGAATTGAGAGGAGGAGGAGTTAGGATTGCAGATGGGAGGAGTTGGGCCTGTAGAGGGAGGAGTCAAGATTAAACAGTAAACCGCCCCTCCTAAAGAAAAGTCTAGATCCGTCCCTGGTTACAGGCTGTGTTTCAAAAATGACAATTATGAGCTGATTGGCTGGTACTTTATCTCCGTCCACTTTATCTCTCGCCAAATCTTAGTAAATAGACCCCTATGTGTCTGTTGATAATTCTCTGCCCAGAAAGACATATCTTGTTACCAAAGTTCCTCCAAGATGTATCTGCAAGTATCTATACCACAATAACTAACTTTTATCAACTGGCCTAGGGGGCAGAGGGGGCATAGCGTCATGGGGTGAAGGGCTGCAAATATGCGATTCACAGCAATTTGTGTCATCTAGTCTTTGTGGGCTGTGGAACAGTTGCTTTGATGGAAGATGAGAGAAGTCCCACAAATTCGGACGTCTGCCCGGGTAGTGACAGTGATTTCATGTGAAGGACTTTTCATGTACTATCCTGCATTATTCAGTATGACTGTGTTAATAAAGAGTTGGAAAGTTCTGTAAATCTCACTGTCTGTGATATAATGGAGATACTCAGTGGGCCAGATGTACTAAGCTTTGAAAAGTGATACATTTCACAGTGATAAAGTACCAGCCAATCAGCTCCTAACTACCATGTTACAGGCTGGGTTTGAAAAATGACAGTTACAGTAGGAGCTGGTTGGTTGGTACTTTATCACCGTGCTATTTATCACTTTTCAAAGCTTAGTGCATCTAGCCCAGGGACTGAGTTTAGCTATTTGAACAAATACACACACCACATGCCACGTGTATTGAGGTCAGAGTAATCTGCAGGTTCAAGCATGAAGGTGTACTGCTACAGTCAGAGGCCGGGTTGTTCTTAACAGAAAATGCGGTAAACCCCCGTTTACCGCATTTTCCGAATGCGCTAACCCCCGGCCGCTTGGACAGCGCCGCGGGCGATATCCCATAGAAGCCTATGGGCTTCTCTCCGCAGCGCTGGTGTGAGGGATTCTATCAGATCCCTCCTAGCATGCCGCGCCGCTGTCCCGTCACTCTGCGCATGCTCAGAATGACTCCTGGGGCCGAAACACGGAAGTCAGGGAGCCGCCGGAGAACGCGAGGGACAACGCTTATCGGAAGAGCTGTCCTTCGCAATGCTAATCGCATATGTAATTACATATGCGATTAGCATTGCGACGATCGGTGGCGATGTCACTTAGTACATCCCCGCCCAGAATCCCCACACTGACATCATGTAAGTGTGCGCAGAGTTAATCCAGTAAGGGGTATATTTACTAAAGTGCGGGTTTTTAGAAGTGGAGATGTTGCCCATAGCAACCAATTAGATTCTATGTAACATTTGTCTAGCACCTTCTAGATTAGAACATCAAAGCTAGAATCTGATTGGTCGCTATAGGCAACACCCCTAAGCCTGCATACATCACATCATGGCAGATCCTTATGCAGATCCTTATGCTGGAACGCACAAGGGCCCTCATTCCAAGTTGATCGCTCGCTAGCTGCTTTTAGCAGCATTGCAAACGCTAGGCCGCCGCCCTCTGGGAGTGTATCTTAGCTTAGCAGAATTCAGCGCCGTAACTAACTATGTGCCAGGTGTGCCTGGCACACAGCGCAGTTACCCTGAGGGCGCACGGCCAGCGGCATGTAATGAGTCAAATTGACTCATTACATGCCGTCTGTTGTGTGTCGTGCGCCGCGCTGGAGGGAGAGCAGCAGCCGCGCCGGAGGCAGAGAAGGAGGAGGAGGGAGGGGGACTTGAGCCGCAGCAGCGTTATGTCATTGGTAGCGGCGCCGCTGCAGCACTCCCCTCTCCTTCTTTTATTGGCTGCCCGGCTCTGCTGTGAGGGAACCGCATCCCAGCATTCTCAGCATCGGGCAGCCAATGCGGAAGGAGAGGGGAGTGCTGCAGAGGCGCCTCTACCAATTACATAGCGCTGCTGCGGCTCCAGTCCACCTCCCTCCTCCTCCTTCTCACCTGCGGCTGCCCGGGATCTCTGCCAGCACGAGGAGCCTGACTGCCAGCGGGAGAAATGGTAAGTAAGTATATATCTCTCTCTCTCTTTCTGTCTTTCTCTCTCTCTCTCTCTCTCTCTCTCTGCTGGCTGCCGTAATGTGTACAAAAAGGGGGACTGGCTGGCGTAATGTGTAATAAGGAGGACGCTGTCTGCCCTAATGTGTATTAAGGGGGACGCTGTCTGCCGTAATGTGTAATAAGGGGACGCTGTCTGCCGTAATGTGTAATAAGGGGGATGCTGTCTGCCGTAATGTGTAATAAGGGGACGCTGTCTGCCGTAATGTGTAATAAGGGGACGCTGTCTGCCGTAATGTGTAAAATGGGGGACGCTGTCTGCTGTAATGTGTAAAATGGAGGATGCTGTCTGCCGTAATGTGTAATAAGGGGACGCTGTCTGCCGTAATGTGTAATAAGGGGACGCAGTCTGCCGTAATGTGTAATAAGGGGGACGCTGTCTGCCGTAATGTGTAATAAGGAGGACGCTGTCTGCCGTAATGTGTAAAAAGGGGCTCTACCTGGTGTAGTGGCGCTACTGTGCAGCGTAATTTGAATAATGGAGACTACTGTGCACTGTAGTATGAATTAGCATTATTTTGTGGCCACGCCCATTCCCCATGAAGCCACATCCCTATATATTTTTTGCGCTCCTGCGGCGCGCACTGCTCCTGTCTTGCGTAGGGGGGCGCTGTCAAAGTCGGAAAATATTGCAGTATACACATCACGTACAAACCACACACACATGTCCGCCATGCGTGCACATATCCGCAAATTGTGTATGGTCGCTCCCGCGGTCCTGCGCGGTTTGAGCGTGGTATGAGTAATTACAGTGGAGTTTGTACTCTCATGGAAAAGCCACAAAGACATATCATAAATCTAGTATATATATATATATATTGTATAAATCCCAAACTGTCTGCTTTAACCTTTAAATAGCATGAAAATCAGTCACACATAAATTAAAACTCCCAGTGACTAAAATACAATGGCCTTATTTACACTAAGCTTTTGAAATTTACTAAAATAGCCAAGTTTCTATTTAAAACAATGAGTACTGAATTGTCATTGTCTCACCTGAAAGCAAAAACAAACGAAGAGACAATACCCAGGAACCGAAGCTGTTTAGAAACAATAGCTAACCACAACACAAGACCAAACAGATAGAAATCTAAGATATTAACATTCATAGTCTAAAACCCATGGAGATGTAGGTGTTCATATATATATATATATATATATATATATATATATATGAATAAATATATATAATTCCTAACAAATTGTAATAGCAGAAGTATGTGTGTACAGTATATATACACAGTGTCTATTGTATTATGTTTTGATCTACTGAATAAAGAGCGAGCTGCAGGCTAGGTCACTATCACAGACTCTTAACGCTTTCAACCCGATTAGCGGAGGACCGGGACCGGGAAGCGCACCCGATTATTCACACGTATGTACATTGACTGTAGCCAATATTCTGTTGTAGATTTATCTTGTTAGCCTGTAGTGTATAATTTGTACTGTTATCTCTTTTGAAATAACCCACTGTGGCCTTAGAACCCTGTGGTCAACTACATATCGGTGTTGTGTCCTCATTTCCCTGCTAGGGTTTAAAGTAGAGATGTGCACTTGAAATTTTTCGGGTTTTGTGTTTTGGTTTTGGGTTCGGTTCCGCGGCCGTGTTTTGGGTTCGACCGCGTTTTGGCAAAACCTCACCGAATTTTTTTTGTCGGATTCGGGTGTGTTTTGGATTCGGGTGTTTTTTTTAAAAAACACTAAAAAAACAGCTTAAATCATAGAATTTGGGGGTCATTTTGATCCCAAAGTATTATTAACCTCAAAAACCATAATTTACACTCATTTTCAGTCTATTCTGAATACCTCACACCTCACAATATTATTTTTAGTCCTAAAATTTGCACCTAGGTCGCTGGATGACTAAGCTAAGCGACCCTAGTGGCCGACACAAACACCGGGCCCATCTAGGAGTGGCACTGCAGTGTCACGCAGGATGTCCCTTCCAAAAAACCCTCCCCAAACAGCACATGACGCAAAGAAAAAAAGAGGCGCAATGAGGTAGCTGTGTGAGTAAGATAAGCGACCCTAGTGGCCGACACAAACACCGGGCCCATCTAGGAGTGGCACTGCAGTGTCACGCAGGATGTCCCTTCCAAAAAACCCTCCCCAAATAGCACATGACGCAAAGAAAAAAAGAGGCGCAATGAGGTAGCTGTGTGAGTAAGATAAGCGACCCTAGTGGCCGACACAAACACCGTGCCCATCTAGGAGTGGCACTGCAGTGTCACGCAGGATGTCCCTTCCAAAAAACCCTCCCCCAAACAGCACATGACGCAAAGAAAAAAAGAGGCGCAATGAGGTAGCTGTGTGAGTAAGATAAGCGACCCTAGTGGCCGACACAAACACCGGGCCCATCTAGGAGTGGCACTGCAGTGTCACGCAGGATGTCCCTTCCAAAAAACCCTCCCCAAACAGCACATGACGCAAAGAAAAAAAGAGGCGCAATGAGGTAGCTGTGTGAGTAAGATAAGCGACCCTAGTGGCCGACACAAACACCGGGCCCATCTAGGAGTGGCACTGCAGTGTCACGCAGGATGTCCCTTCCAAAAAACCCTCCCCAAACAGCACATGACGCAAAGAAAAAAAGAGGCGCAATGAGGTAGCTGTGTGAGTAAGATAAGCGACCCTAGTGGCCGACACAAACACCGGGCCCATCTAGGAGTGGCACTGCAGTGTCACGCAGGATGGCCCTTCCAAAAAACCCTCCCCAAACAGCACATGACGCAAAGAAAAAAAGAGGCGCAATGAGGTAGCTGTGTGAGTAAGATAAGCGACCCTAGTGGCCGACACAAACACCGGGCCCATCTAGGAGTGGCACTGCAGTGTCACGCAGGATGGCCCTTCCAAAAAACCCTCCCCAAACAGCACATGATGCAAAGAAAAATTAAAGAAAAAAGAGGTGCAAGATGGAATTGTCCTTGGGCCCTCCCACCCACCCTTATGTTGTATAAACAGGACATGCACACTTTAACCAACCCATCATTTCAGTGACAGGGTCTGCCACACGACTGTGACTGAAATGACGGGTTGGTTTGGACCCCCACCAAAAAAGAAGCAATTAATCTCTCCTTGCACAAACTGGCTCTACAGAGGCAAGATGTCCACCTCATCATCATCCTCCGATATATCACCGTGTACATCCCCCTCCTCACAGATTATCAATTCGTCCCCACTGGAATCCACCATCTCAGCTCCCTGTGTACTTTGTGAAGGCAATTGCTGCTGGTCAATGTCTCCACGGAGGAATTGATTATAATTCATTTTAATGAACATCATCTTCTCCACATTTTCTGGATGTAACCTCGTACGCCGATTGCTGACAAGGTGAGCGGCGGCACTAAACACTCTTTCGGAGTACACACTTGTGGGAGGGCAACTTAGGTAGAATAAAGCCAGTTTGTGCAAGGGCCTCCAAATTGCCTCTTTTTCCTGCCAGTATAAGTACGGACTGTGTGACGTGCCTACTTGGATGCGGTCACTCATATAATCCTCCACCATTCTTTCAATGTTGAGAGAATCATATGCAGTGACAGTAGACGACATGTCCGTAATCGTTGTCAGGTCCTTCAGTCCGGACCAAATGTCAGCATCAGCAGTCGCTCCAGACTGCCCTGCATCACCGCCAGCGGGTGGGCTCGGAATTCTGAGCCTTTTCCTCGCACCCCCAGTTGCGGGAGAATGTGAAGGAGGAGATGTTGACAGGTCGCGTTCCGCTTGACTTGACAATTTTCTCACCAGCAGGTCTTTCAACCCCAGCAGACTTGTGTCTGCCGGAAAGAGAGATCCAAGGTAGGCTTTAAATCTAGGATCGAGCACGGTGGCCAAAATGTAGTGCTCTGATTTCAACAGATTGACCACCCGTGAATCCTTGTTAAGCGAATTAAGGGCTCCATCCACAAGTCCCACATGCCTAGCGGAATCGCTCCGTGTTAGCTCCTCCTTCAATGTCTCCAGCTTCTTCTGCAAAAGCCTGATGAGGGGAATGACCTGACTCAGGCTGGCAGTGTCTGAACTGACTTCACGTGTGGCAAGTTCAAAGGGCATCAGAACCTTGCACAACGTTGAAATCATTCTCCACTGCGCTTGAGACAGGTGCATTCCACCTCCTATATCGTGCACAATTGTATAGGCTTGAATGGCCTTTTGCTGCTCCTCCAACCTCTGAAGCATATAGAGGGTTGAATTCCACCTCGTTACCACTTCTTGCTTCAGATGATGGCAGGGCAGGTTCAGTAGTTTTTGGTGGTGCTCCAGTCTTCTGTACGTGGTGCCTGTACGCCGAAAGTGTCCCGCAATTCTTCTGGCCACCGACAGCATCTCTTGCACGCCCCTGTCGTTTTTTAAATAATTCTGCACCACCAAATTCAAGGTATGTGCAAAACATGGGACGTGCTGGAATTTGCCCATATTTAATGCACACACAATATTGCTGGCATTGTCCGATGCCACAAATCCACAGGAGAGTCCAATTGGGGTAAGCCATTCCGCGATGATCTTCCTCAGTTGCCGTAAGAGGTTTTCAGCTGTGTGCGTATTCTGGAAACCGGTGATACAAAGCGTAGCCTGCCTAGGAAAGAGTTGGCGTTTGCGAGATGCTGCTACTGGTGCCGCCGCTGCTGTTCTTGCGGCGGGAGTCCATACATCTACCCAGTGGGCTGTCACAGTCATATAGTCCTGACCCTGCCCTGCTCCACTTGTCCACATGTCCGTGGTTAAGTGGACATTGGGTACAGCTGCATTTTTTAGGACACTGGTGACTCTTTTTCAGAGGTCTGTGTACATTTTCGGTATCGCCTGCCTAGAGAAATGGAACCTAGATGGTATTTGGTACCGGGGACACAGTACCTCCAACAAGTCTCTAGTTGGCTCTGCAGTAATGATGGATACCGGAACCACGTTTCTCACCACCCAGGATGCCAAGGCCTCAGTTATCCGCTTTGCAGTAGGATGACTGCTGTGATATTTCATCTTCCTCGCAAAGGACTGTTGGACAGTCAATTGCTTACTGGAAGTAGTAAAAGTGGTCTTACGACTTCCCCTCTGGGATGACCATCGACTCCCAGCAGCAACAACAGCAGCGCCAGCAGCAGTAGGCGTTACACGCAAGGATGCATCGGAGGAATCCCAGGCAGGAGAGGAATCGTCAGAATTGCCAGTGACATGGCCTGCAGAACTATTGGCATTCCTGGGGAAGGAGGAAATTGACACTGAGGGAGTTGGTGGGGTGGTTTGCGTGAGCTTGGTTACAAGAGGAAGGGATTTACTGGTCAGTGGACTGCTTCCGCTGTCACCCAAAGTTTTTGAACTTGTCACTAACTTATTATGAATGCGCTGCAGGTGACGTATAAGGGAGGATGTTCCGAGGTGGTTAACGTCCTTACCCCTACTTATTACAGCTTGACAAAGGCAACACACGGCTTGACACCTGTTGTCCGCATTTCTGTTGAAATACTTCCACACCGAAGAGCTGATTTTTTTGGTATTTTCACCAGGCATGTCAGTGGCCATATTCCTCCCACGGACAACAGGTGTCTCCCCGGGTGCCTGACTTAAACAAACCACCTCACCATCAGAATCCTCCTGGTCAATTTCCTCCCCAGCGCCAGCAACACCCATATCCTCCTCATCCTGGTGTACTTCAACACTGACATCTTCAATCTGACTATCAGGAACTGGACTGGGGGGGGCGTGCAAATGGTGGAAGGCGCATGCTCTTCACGTCCAGTGTTGGGAAGGTCAGGCATCGCAACCGACACAATTGGACTCTCCTTGTGGATTTGTGATTTCGAAGAACGCTCAGTTCTTTGCGGTGCTTTTGCCAGCTTGAGTCTTTTCATTTTTCTAGCAAGAGGCTGAGTGCTTCCATCCTCATGTGAAGCTGAACCACTAGCCATGAACATAGGCCAGGGCCTCAGCCGTTCCTTGCCACTCCGTGTGGTAAATGGCATATTGGCAAGTTTACGCTTCTCCTCCGACAATTTTATTTTAGATTTTGGAGTCCTTTTTTTACTGATATTTGGTGTTTTGGATTTGACATGCTCTGTACTATGACATTGGGCATCGGCCTTGGCAGACGACGTTGCTGGCATTTCATCGTCTCGGCCATGACTAGTGGCAGCAGCTTCAGCACGAGGTGGAAGTGGATCTTGATCTTTCCCTAATTTTGGAACCTCAACATTTTTGTTCTCCATATTTTAATAGGCACAACTAAATGGCACCTCAGGTAAACAATGGAGATGGATGGATACTAGTATACTTATGGATGGACTGCCGAGTGCCGACACAGAGGTAGCTACAGCCGTGGACTACCGTACTGTGTCTGCTGCTAATATAGACTGGATGATAATGATATGAAATCAATATATATATGTATGTATATATAATATCACTAGTACTGCAGCCGGACAGGTAGATAATATATTTATTAGGTAATGATGACTGATGACAGACCTGCTGGACACTGTCAGCTCAGCAGCACCGCAGACTGCTACAGTAAGCTACTATACTATAGTAGTATGTACAAAGAAGAAAGAAAAAAAAAACCACGGGTAGGTGGTATACAATTATGGATGGACTGCCGAGTGCCGACACAGAGGTAGCTACAGCCGTGGACTACCGTACTGTGTCTGCTGCTAATATAGACTGGATGATAATGATATGAAATCAATATATATATGTACAGATGTGTCCACTATTACCTTTCAGAAAAGAGTGCAATGGCAGTAAATTTGGCATGACATGAATTCCTTTTGTTGTTGGGCCATCATGTTGTGCAATGACAATTCATGACAATTCATAGTTTCACCACTGGGTGTCCAGTGCATCACGTAACGTAGCTTTCCACCAACATTGCTGTTAAATAGACACTGTAATCAGGTCGTTCTGATTTATGGCCAGCTTTAGAGTCTAATTGCTAATTGTGTAGGTGTGAAAATCTCAGTATGAGAGGCCTTTGAAGTAGACTCCTTGGTGGGTACAGATTTTATCCTGGCTGGGGGATGTTACTATACAGTATGTTGCTCAGAGCACAGAGGTGAATTAAGTTTAAAGTGAAATTAAATAATAAGTTAAGAAAAACCTTAGTGCTATAGAGTAAAAGAACATATAAGATTTTGCAATGATAAAATATTTCCAAATAAAGGGCCTCATTACGAGTTGATCGCACGAAGCTGCTTTTTGCAGCCCGTATCTCCGCCTATGAGGGTTGTTTCTTCCCCATAGCAAGGCTGCAATCGCTTGTGCAGGCCTGCTATGGTAAAAAATGTTGTGCAGTTTCTAAGTAGGTCTGGACTTAAGCTAGCCATACATCAGACCAACTTTTCTCCAACACTCCAAACTTCCAACCATCCAACTTGTCTGTTCAACTAAAACAGTGCCCCACACATCTCACCAACTTTTTACCAGTGCTCCACACATCTAACCAACTTTTCATCAGACCAACCAACCTTCCAACTTCTGTCCAACTTGAGATGTCACCGAAGTAGGCGGACAGTGCCTTCCTACAGTTCTTCAGTTTTGTTTTGTTTTTTAATTTCAAAACATGCAGAAGTGTCTTTTTTTCAGTGAAACTGGGCTTTTCTTTCACCACCATACATTTATTAGATTTACTTATTTTTATACTGAACTATGGATACCAGCATGGTTGGGCTGCCAAGGCAAATAAATATATATATATATATATATATATATATATATACCAGATGTAGATATTCGGCACTCCCAATGTAGTAAAATGTACAGCTTGCCTGGTGCCCTCCTGAGCTTCAAAAAGCAAACATATCACAAACGATAGGCGGCACTCTAGGACTTTTCAATAATCAAGAACATACGTGACCCTGTTCTGCCAGCTTAACGTTTCGGTTTCGGTCATTTTCAATCCGCCACACTTTGCTGGCGGAATCTAATAAAAAAATTTAAAAACATGTTTTTTTTGGTGTGTTTTTTTTGGGTAATAGCATATCTATTTATATTGGAAGGGATTAGGTACTTGGTTTGTCTTTTTTGGAGGCACAAGTATTATTTATATATTTTTAAAAAGATTATTATTTTTTTTTTTTTGTTCAAATGGAATGGGAAAAACCCGAAAAAAAATTGCGTGGGGTCCCCCCTCCAAAGCATAACCAGCCTCGGGCTCTTCGAGCCGGTCCTGGTTCTAAAAATCCAGGGGAAAAATGGACAGGGGATCCCCCGTATTTTTAAAACCAGCACCGTGCTCTGCGCCTGGTGCTGGTGCAAAAAATACGGGGGACAAAAAGTGTAGGGGTCCCCCGTATTTTTTACACCAGCATCGGGCTCCACTAGCTGGACAGATAATGCCACAGCCGGGGGTCACTTTTATACAGTGCCCTGCGGCCGTGGCATTAAATATCCAACTAGTCACCCCTGGCCGGGGTACCCTGGGGGAGTGGGGACCCCTTCAATCAAGGGGTCCCCCCCCAGCCACCCAAGGGCCAGGGGTGAAGCCCGAGGCTGTCCCCCCCATCCAAAGGCTGCGGATGGGGGGCTGATAGCCTTGAGAAAATTGAAAGAATATTGTTTTTTCCAGCAGTACTACAAGTCCCAGCAAGCCTCCCCGCAAGCTGGTACTTGGAGAACCACAAGTACCAGCATGCGGGAGAAAAACGGGCCCGCTGGTACCTGTAGTTCTAATGGAAAAAAATACCCAAATAAAAACAGGAGACACACACCGTGACAGTAAAACTTTATTTCACACATGTCGACACACACATACTTACCAATGTTGACACAAAGCAGTCGGTCCTCTTCTCCAAGTAGAATCCACGGGTACCTGAAAATAAAAGATAATTATACTCACCTGATCCAGGGTCCAGATTATAATCCACGTACTTGGCAAAACAACAAACCGAACACCCGGACCAAACGGACTGAAAGGGGTCCCATGCTGTCACAGAAGTGTCTCTTCAGCCAATCAGGAAGCGCCACTCCGTGGCACTCACCTGATTAGCTCTGTGCGCGTCTGAAGTGACAGAAGGCTGGCGCGGGGGGGGGGGGGGGAATTAGCGGTGCGGGAGCCGGTGCGGGCGGAGGTAGGCTGGCGGACGGGTTGGGGGGGTGAATTAGCGGTGCGGGAGCCGGTGCGGGCGGAGGGAGGCTGGCGGGCGCGGGGGGGGGGGGTGAATTACCGGTGCGGGAGCCGGTGCGGGCTGGAGCTGGCCCTGGTGGTGGCGAGGGGGAAGGGGTGCCGCGATCTTGGGGGGGCAGTGACTGCAGGAGGGGAGCAGAGGTGCTGCGATCGTGGGTGATATGCGGGGGGTGCCGCGATCGTGGGTGATATGCGGGGGGTGCCGCGATCGCGGGTGATATGCGGGGGGTGCCGCGATCGTGGGTGGGGTGCGGGGGTACCGCGATCATGGGTGGGGTGCGGGGGGTGCAGCGATCGCGGTTGGGGTGCGGGGGTGCCGCGATCGCGGGTGGGGTGCGGGGGCTGCCGACACTCCTGCACTGAGGATACCGCCGGCACAACTGCACTGGGGATACTGCCAGCACTCCGCCGGCATCCGTGATTCTGCTGACCGGAAGTTGGACCCGGTCACATGCTCATTGCCAGGGGTTACATGCTCGTTGCCAGGGGTTACATATGCTTGTTGCTATAGGGGTTACATGCTCAGTGCCAGGGGGTTACATGCTCAGTGCCAGGGGGTTACATGCTCATTCCGGGTAGCGCTGGGTAATGGTCTAGTAATACCTCTAGTATATGTTTCCTAGAAGGCAGCTGCCATTTTTAAAGGGCCATCTTCCATGCTGTCTGCATGGAATCTGCAGCTTCCAGTAGTAGGTAGAGCCTAAGCATCTATTGTGCCGGTGCTGCGCCCCCCCCAGGACTCAGACATCCAGGCTGATCAGGCCCTGGGTCTCATGTTTCTTCACCCGCTTGTATGGCAGACAGAGCACTGAGTGACTTATTATCGAGCACAGCTACAGCACTGGACTGATTTATGCAGACAGACGCAGCCCCCACTTGTATGGCAGACAGAGCACTCAGTGACTTATTATGGCAGCATAGCCCCAGCACTGGACTGATTTGTGGCAGACAGACACAGCACCCATGTGTATGGCACACAGAGCACCCAGTGACTTATTATGGAGCACAGCCACAGCACTGGACTGATTTATGGCAGACAGATGCAGCCCCCACTTGTATGGCAGACAGAGCACCCAGTGACTTATTATGGCAGCATAGCCCAAGCACTGGACTGATTTGTTACAGCACAGGACAACAGCACCGACAGCAGAACCAGCACCCACCCCACGCCACCCTTCCCGCCACCCTCCCACAGACAGACAACAGACATGTCCGTCCTGCTCCCTCTGCAATGCTGGAGTGATAATTGCAGCAAGAAGTGTGGAATAGCATATAGTCCAGATCTCGCGAGAATCCGACAGCGGGATGATGACGTTTTGACTTGTTCCGGGATCTGAGTCTGGAAGGAAAACCCGAGCCGGACTCTGATCCCGGCTCGGATCGGGAAGTTCGGATGGGCTCGGATCTTGTAGATCTGAGCCCGCTCATCCCTACCTACTGTAAGTATGAACAGCATTTGATGATGAAAGAGGGAGAAAACGCAGTTATTTTTTTCTCAATTCAGTGTGTAATCCAGAGATTATTATGGGTTCATGAACAAAGCCTAAATTGTCTCAGTTACTGTATTGCTATAACCTATTGCTTCTCTTTAATCCAATGGATATATTATACTTTTCTTTTCTGCTGCTGAATAATGGGGCCTACACACGGGGTATTAGATTGCTCAGATCGCTCAGCACACAGCGCTGCACCAACAATGTGTGCTGAGCGATCTGTCACTGCACGAGTTCTCAATAGAGAAAACACGGGAGATGACTAGATCTTTCACACATGCTTGAACTAACTAGATGGGCGATAGTGAAGCGCGGGGATGCGCATCACTATTGCTATAGTCCACGCACAGAGCAATTTGTGCTGAATTTCTAAGCGATTCACTCAAATCACTTAGAAAAGCAGCCTAAATCGCTACGTGTGTAGGTCCCAGTAGTCAATTTTTCCAGGCACGTCGTATGGGTACAAAGCGGATCGTTGCTGTGCACTGGTTCTAGCGAAGAATCCATTCGCACAGCCGATCGCAAAGAGATTGATAGGAAGAGCGCGATTGTGGGTGTCAACTGACCATTTTCTGGGAGTGTCTGGAAAAACGCAGGCGTGTTGAGGCATTTGCAGGGTGGGTGTCTGATGTCAATTCCGGGCTTGAATAGGCTGAAGGGATCGCTGCGGCTGAGTTAGGTCAGAGCAACTCAGAAACTGCACAAGCTGTTTTTGTACAGGGCGGATGCACACGCGTTCGCACACTTGCAAAGCTAAAGTACACTCCCCTATAGGTGGCGTCTATCTGTTCGCAGCGCTGCAAAAAATAGCTAGCAAGTGAATAGATCTGAATTAGAGAAAAAAACAATCGAGAGAGCGCTATACACATCTGTTGTGGATATTTAAAAAATATTTTTATTTCTATCAATATTCCTTTTCACAATTATACTTAGTGCCGGCCGGCATCACATAAAAAATAAAAAAATTGAGGAAGCGGCCGATGCTATTGAGTAGGCTGGGAAACGCGTCTGTCACCATCTCCATACACAGACTGCAGCGGATCATTATCCATCAGCTGGCTGGCTGAATCACATCCCCAAAGCAGGGAAATGGCTGTGTAACCATCTGCCCATTGACTCCGGATAAGGCCAGGAGTGAAAGTACCGGCCGGGAGGACAAGCGGTCACATTGCGGTTAAAGCGAATAAGATGTCCACTCCAACTAAAAGGCTACCGGTAGGAGCATTAGCCAGGAGGATGACCGCAAATACTGTGACTTCAACAGAGGCATCTATATGGTATGCTTTTCAACATTATTCACAAAAGCAGCTCAAACAACCAAAAGGGAGCTGCTTTCAGCTCAAAATCGCTGGAGGAGAGAGCACCGATACACAGAGCTAGATTAAAGGGGGGGGGGGAGTACGTACCCCGGGCCCCCCTTTCCAAAGGGCCCCCTGCCACACCACAGATCGGATCTCTCTTCCGATCCAATCTGCGGTGCTGGGCTCCCGGCTCACGTCCTCGCTGCATAGGCGGCCGCACAGGTAGGACAGCTGAGCTGAGCGACAGCTCAGCTGTCCAATAATATATGAATGAAGCAGCCAGTCCCTGCAGCCTGCGTGCCCATCCAATGACTGGCTACTTCATTCATACATTATTGGACAGCTGAGCCGTCGCTCAGCTCAGCTGTCCTGTCTGTGTGGCCACTGCTGCAGTGGGGACGGTAGTGCAGGGCAGGTCAGGAGGTCCGCCGTGTGCTGCTTGGGGAGCACATTAAGCTGCTGCATATATATATATATATATATATATATATATATATATTCAGCTGCCTTCTTTTTATTAGAGGCTCCACAGTATTAAGAGCCACAGGCCCCCCATGGTCTTAATCCGGCTCTGCCGATACACATACAGTACGATACACCCTTGTCATTTGTTTTTATTTAAACTCTTTGACAATACTGTATTCTTGCTGATATGGCATAGATATACTATAGATAGTACTTTACATTTTGATTATAATCTCTAATTTTTCATCGACTGTACTTTAGGAGAGTCAAGAAAATAGTAGATGAGCTGACTGCTGATAATGATGAGCTTACTGCCATAGAACTCCGTCGTATTCTGCAAGCTGAGTATGGCCTTGACATCTCCTGTAGTAGCATAAAAAGAATGCGGAGGCAACTTGGTTGGACTTATGCCGGTGCTAGGTACTGTACAGTAAATTGAAATTTCAATTACAATTATAATACAATTTCTATACAGTTTGTATACAGTGCGGTAAACTAATTACATCTCTGAAATCAGCATCTGATTTTTCTTTAACATTATCTTAGTTTGGACGCTCAATTATCCTATTCCCACTGTAAACTGTATCCCATTTTACATTCCTTTCACAGGATGACTCACATGATTAGAGATGTTAACAAGGAAAAGAGAGTTCAACAGGCTCGTCAATGGATTGCTATTGGAGAAAATTTTGACAATGTCATATTTACAGATGAAACTTCTGTAGCACTTGAGAGGTTTGCAAGGAGGTCCTTCCGCAAACGTGGCCATTTATCATTTAAGCCATCTCCAAAGCACCCATTAAAAGTACATGTGTGGGGTGGTATCTCCCGCAGAGGCCCAGGACCAATTTTAATTTTTGAAGGTACATATAAAGTACAGTAGTAATGTACATTACTATGTTGTTTTTCAATATTTTCTATTTAGAACTACTGTCCAGTGACTACTGTAAGTCTATGGACTACGAGAAAAGGATTTACTGGTAGGTATATAAAATCCTGTTTTTTTTATTGTTCTACGTCAGGTATCATGGATAAAACATTCTTCCAGTCCATGATCATTAATGATACTTTAGTGCCGTATGTAAGAAAGTATTGGTCATCTGGACATCGAATGTTCCAGGACAATGATCCAAAACATAGTGCTTCGGCCAAATTCATAGAGGAAAAAGGCATCATTTGGTAACGCACACCACCAGAGTAAGTACAGTTTTGCCCTGTAGACTGATGATTCCTGTAAAGCATGAAATGCCAAATATTCCATATTTAAATTCTCTCCCTTTATTGACTTTTCACAGATCACCGGACATGAATCCTATCGAGCTAGTGTGGTCTCAAATGAAAAGTTATATTCGTTCTCAATGTAAGCCAAGGACAAAAGAGCAACTGATTGATGGCATCAATACATTTTGGAAAAACGTACTTACATTGGAGACCTGTAATAATTATGTAGACCATTTATTTTCTGTGCTGCCAGTGATTATAGAAAGAAATGGACAAGCCAGCTGCATGTAATTGGAATGGATCATATTGTCGACAAAAAGAAGGTCAACAGTCATTAGGTCGACCAATATTGGTCGACAGGCCATATGTCGACACATCAAAAAAGACAGTACGCAAACGAATAATGCATAGAATTTGCATAAAGGGCCCTTTACCTATCGTACTCATCCTTTCTGCAAATGCTTGAAATATCAAAATTAGACTACCTGCTTAAATTAATTAATTTGTTATATTTTATCTGTAACATGTACTTCACCCTAGTATTACATTTGTTATGCAATCTTGAAAATTGTTTAAAAAAAAAAAGTAGTCACCTCTGCAACACTGTATTTTGTAATTGTGTATGGATTGTACAAAGCATCCAAGTGATTGCATTCAGTTTTGTCTAACTTACAGTATATTTATACTATTTAGTTGGAATTATTTTATCATTGCAAAGTCTTATAATATGTTCCATTACCTTGTAGCACTATTAGGTTTTAATTAACTTATTCTTTAATGTCACTTTAGACTTCATTCACCTCTGTGCTCTGAGTAACAAATAACCCCAATTTTTGCATTAATAAACTGAGGCTCTGAATTGCTAAAAGTTCACTGTTTATTTCAAATTCCAGGACAGCAGCCCTTCCCCCACCCAGAATACACGTTACTGTGCTGTAACTCTATTCCCCAAGGAATCTACTTCAAAGGCCTCTCACACTGAGATTTTCACACCTACACAATTAAGAACTGGACTCTAAAGCTGGCAATACTGTACATCAGAATGACCTGAATACGATCACACACACATAGCGATTTGGGCTGCTTTTCTAATTGATTTGCTGAGTCACTTAGAAATACAGCACAAATCTCTATGTGTGTATGGACTATAGCGATAGTGATGTGCGTCCCTGCATGCTTGAAAGATCTAGTCATCACCCATGTTTTCTCTATTGCAAACACGGGCAGTGACAGATCGCTCAGCACACATCGCTGGTGCAGCTCTGTGTGCTGAGTGATCTTGCTGAGCCCGTGTGATCACCGATATCGCTGGGCAGAAAACAGTCAACATACAGTGGCGTAACTACTGCCCCCGCAGCCCTCGCGGTGGCTTGGGGGCGAGGGGTTGCGGGGGCGCCACTGATTTAGTGCAGACTGACATGCGGACGAGCGTCCGCATGTCAGTCTGCGGTCTCGTTTCCTCCCTGCTGTTAGGAGGGACACAGAGGGCACAGTGCGCGCCTCTCCTGTGTCCCTCCTGGGTCTCCGGCGGCCGCGGGTCTCATAAAGGAGGTGCCGTTCGTGAGCACTTCCTTTATTACAATGACCCGCGGCCGCCGGAGACACAGGAGAGGCGCGCACTGTGCCCTCTGTGTCCCTCCTAACAGCAGGGGAGCGGCGGCGGCTGCGGCGGCGGAGGAGGAAGGGGGGGGGACGACGCACTGAGGGGGCATATCTGGCACTGAGGGGGCATATCTGGCAATGGGGGAATATCTGGCACTGGGGACATTTATGGCACTGGGGGGAATATCTGGCACTGGGGACATTTATGGCACTGGGGGGAATATCTGGCACTGGGGGCATATTTGGCAGGGAGGGTGGGGGGGAGAATATCTGGCACTGGGGACATTTATGGCACTGGGGGGAATATCTGGCACTGGGGCATATGTGGCACGGGGGGGGATATCTGGCACTGGGGCATATGTGGCACTGGGGGGGGCAATATGTGGCACTGGGGGGGAATATCTGGCACGGGGCATATGTGGCACTGGGGGGGAATATCTGGCACTGGGGCATATGTGGCACGGGGGGGGATATCTGGCACTGGGGCATATGTGGCACTGGGGGGGGGGGCAATATGTGGCACTGGGGGGGGAATATCTGGCACGGGGCATATGTGGCACTGGGGGGGAATATCTGGCACTGGGGCATATTTTGGCACTGGGGGCAAATGTGGCACTGTGGGGGAATATCTGGCACTGGGGACATATGTGGCACTGGGAGCACAGCCCTAGCAACAAGGACTACCTCCTAGCGACGAGCATGACACCCAGTGCATGAAACCCCTGGCAACAAGCATGACACCCAGTGCATGAAACCCCTGGCAACGAGCATGACACCCAGTGCATGAAACCCCTGGCAACGAGCATGACACCCTGAGCATGAAAACCCCTGGCACCGTGCATGGAACCAAGAGCATAAAACCCCTGGCAACGAGCATGACACCCAGTGCATGAAACCCCTGACAACGAGCAGGTAATTGAAAAGTAATTAGAAGCCTTACTGTAGGACTTAATGTGTAATGGGCATTACGGTGTGTGGCATAATGTATCACGGACATTGCGGTGTGTGTCATAATGTGTCACAGGCATTACGGTGTATGGTATATTATATCGCGGGCATTGTGATATGTGGTATAATGTCTCAGGGTCATTGCAGTGTGTGGCATAATGTATCACGGACATTGCGGTGTGTGTCATAATGTGTCAGGCATTACGGTGTGTGGTATACTATATCACGGGCATTGTGGTATGTGGTATAATGTCTCAGGGTCATTGCAGTGTGGCATAATATATAACGGACATTGCGGTGTGTGGCATAGGGTATAACGGGCATTGCGATGTGTCACAGGCATTACGGTGTATGGTATATTATATCACGGGCATTGTGGTATAATGTCTCAAGGTCATTGCAGTGTGTGGCATAATGTGTCACAGGCATTGTATGTGCTATAATGTATCGGGCATTGCAGTGTGTGGTATAATGTATCACGGACATTGCAGTGTGTGTCATAATGTGTCACAGACATTGTATGTGCTATAATGTATCAGGGGCAGTGCAGTGTGTAGCATAATGTATAACGGGCATTGCGATTCCTGTCATAATGTGTCACAGGCATTACGGTGTGTGGCATAATGTGTCAGGGGCATTATGGTGTGTACATACTGTGTCATGTGCATTATTGTGTGTGGCATACTGTCTAAGGGCCATTGCAGTATGTGGCATAATGTATACTGGGCATTACTATAAGGAGGAAAAATTACAAATAATGTAAGGGGCATGAATCAGGATTATTTTTCTTTCCTGTGGTGGCCAACGTCTGGGCGTGCAGGTTGCAAAACTGGGGTATAAGGTAGTCTTTTCCTGCAATGCCACGCCCATTCCAACGAAACCACGCCCATCCCAACGAATCCACGCCCCCTTTTTTGCTGGCGCGCGCATATTTACCCCTTTATTCCTCCCAATTATGGGGGATGGGGGGGGGGGGCGCCGAAGAAGTTTTTGGCTTGGGGGAGATAAATTTCTAGTTACGCCACTGTCAACATAGGTAAGTATGTGTGTGTCGACATGTGTGAAATAAAGTTTTACTGTCACGGTGTGTGTCTCCTGTTTTTATTTGGGTATTTTTTTTCCATTAGAACTACAGGTACCAGCGGGCACGTTTTTCTCCCGCATGCTGGTACTTGTGGTTCTCCAAGTACCAGCTTGCGGGGGAGGCTTGCTGGGACTTGTAGTACTACTGGAAAAAACAATATTCTTTCAATTTTCTCAAGGCTATCAGCCCCCCATCCGCAGCCTTTGGATGGGGGGACAGCCTCGGGCTTCACCCCTGGCCCTTGGGTGGCTGGGGGGTGGACCCCTTGATTGAAGGGGTCCCCACTCCCCCAGGGTACCCTGGCCAGGGGTGACTAGTTGGATATTTAATGCCATGGCCGCAGGGCACTGTATAAAAGTGACCCCTGGCTGTGGCATTATCTGTCCAGCTAGTGGAGCCCGATGCTGGTGTAAAAAATACGGGGGACCCCTACTCTTTTTGTCCCCCGTATTAATTGCACCAGCACCAGGCACAGAGCCCGGTGCTGGTTTTAAAAATACAGGGGATGCCCTGTCCATTTTCCCCCTGGATTTTTAGAACCAGGACTGGCTCGAAGAGCCCGAGGCTGGTTATGCTTTGGAGGGGGGACCCCACGCAATTTTTGGGTTTTTTTTTCCCATCCCATTAAAAAAAATATATATATATATAATAATAATCTTTTTAAAAATATATAAATAATACTTGTGCCTCCAAAAAAGAGGGCAGTGGGGTGCTGGCAGTGCGGGAGTGCCAGAAGTGTCCACTGTACCATCAACCAAGTGCAAGGAGGACATCTCCCGCACTACTGACACTCCTGCACTGGGGATACTGCCAGCCCTCCTGCACTGATTACACCACCTACACCTCTGCACCGAGGACACTACTGGCACTCCCACATGTATTGGAGATATATTAATACTTCACAATTAGCTGCCACTGCTGATATTCCCGTGTGCCTGATGGATAAATTGCCCTGCACATACAGATGTCCATGTAGCTGCCCACGGTGCTGTTGGTGGCTAGAGGTGGGAGGAGAAGCCACCGGCATCCTTGACTCTGCTGACCGGAAGTCTGACCCGGTCACATGCTCGTGGCCAGGGGTTACATGCTCGTTGCCAGGGGTTACATATGCTTTTTGCCATAGGGGTTATATGCTTAGAGCCAGGGGGTTACATGCTCATTCTGGGTAGCGCTGGGTAATGGTCTAGTAATACCCCTGGCATCTGTCTCCTATAAGGGCCGTCTTCCAATGCGATCTACATGGAATCTGCAGCTTCCAGTAGTAGGTAGAGCCTAAGCATCTATTGTGCCAGTGCTGCGCCCCCCCAGGACTCAGCTATCCAGGCTGCAGCCTTATGGCTGATCAGGCCCTGGGTCTCATGTTTCTTCACCCACTTGTATGGCAGGCAGAGCACCCAGTGACTTATTATGGAGCACAGCCCAAGCACTGGACTGATTTGTGGCAGACAGGCACAGCACCCACTTGTATGGCAGACAGAGCACCCAGTGATTTATTATGGAGCACAGCCCAAGCACAGGACTGATTTGTGGCAGACAGGCACAGCACCCACTTGTATGGCAGACAGAGCACCCAGTGATTTATTATGGAGCACAGCCCAAGCACAGGACTGATTTGTGGCAGACAGGCACAGCACCCACTTGTATGGCAGACAGAGCACCCAGTGATTTATTATGGAGCACAGCCCAAGCACAGGACTGATTTGTGGCAGACAGGCACAGCACCCACTTGTATGGCAGACAGAGCACCCAGTGACTTATTATGGAGCACAGCCCAAGCACAGGACTGATTTGTGGCAGACAGGCACAGCACCCACTTGTATGGCAGACAGAGCACCCAGTGACTTATTATGGCAACACAGCCTCAGCGCTGGACCGATTTGTGGCAGACAGGTGCAGCACCCACGTGTATGGCACACAGAGCACCCAGTGACTTATTATGGCAACACAGCCTCAGCGCTGGACCGATTTGTGGCAGACAGACGCAGCACCCACTTGTATGGCAGACACTGTCGATCTTCAGACCGGATCCCAGTGAAATATATGTGGTATTGAAATACCAAAAATTCTCTCTACTCACACCTTAACCACCAAACAATTGCAAAAAATGACAAGTATCAATAGTGCCTTTTAGTTAGTATCATAATTTCTATATTGAATCTCTGTGTGGAGTTTGTATGAACTCTTCATCAGCACATTATCAATCACAAGGAAAAAGATTTTTTTAAACATATAGGCAACATTGAGCCAGGTACATGTTGGAAGTTAGTATGAGAGATGTATTTGAAAAATATTAATACTTCACAATTAGCTGCTGCAGCTGATATTCCCGTGTGCATGATGGATAAATTGCCCTGCACATACGGCTCATGGGGGTCATTCTGACCCGATCGCTGCTGCTGACCAGCCGCTGCGGGCCGTGTAGTAATGAGTAGCTCCCGGCCAGCACGCTAAAGCTGCGCTGGCCGGGAGCTACTCCTGAAGTACAAAAGCATCTCCGCTGTGCAATACTTTTGCACTTCTGCAGGGGGGGGCATAACTGACCTGCGGGGCGGACTGGCCCTGTGCTGGGCATCCCCCGCATGTCTCTGTTCCTGATCGTAGCCCTGCAAAATTTTGCAGGGCTACGATCAACCCGGAATGACACCCCATAGCTGCAATTTTGTTAGCAGATGGGCAAAACCATGGGGGTCATGCAGGCCTGATTGCACGCTAGGTTGTTTTGCTGAGCTGCGATCAGGACATAACTGCGCATGTGTGTGCCCCGCAATACGCAGGCGCGTCGCACAGGTACAAAGTGGATCGTTGCTGAGCAATGGATTTAATGAATAATCCATTCGCACAGACAATCGCAAGGAGATTGACTGGAAGAAAACATTTGTGGATGTCAACTGACCATTTTCTGGGAGTGTTTGGAAAAACGCAGGTGTGTCAATGCGTTTGCAGGGTGGGTGTCTGATGTAAATTCGGGGCAAACACTTTAGCCTGTTCGTGTCCGGAATTGACGTCAGACACCTGCCCTGCAAACGCTTGGACACGCCTGCGTTTTTCCAAACACTCCCAGAAAGCGTTCAGTTGCCACCCACAAATGCCCTCTTCCTGTCAATCTCCTTGCGATCTGCTGTGCGAATCGATTCTTCGTTAAATCCATTGCTCAGCAATGATCCGCTTTGTACCCGTACGACGCACATGCGCATTGAGGTGCATACGCATGTGCAGTTTCGACCTGATCGCACCGCTGTAAAACAACCTAGCGTGCGATCATTTCGGAATGACCCCCATGGTTTTGCCCATTTGCAAATAAAATGCTGCTAGAATCAGGTCTGAACTACTCCCTCTAGAATCTCTTTATCAGACTTTCTGCTTGCTCAGTTTCTGAAAATGCCACCTGCTGTCTGAAAAGTGGTACTGCACTATATTTCAGAGGAGATACACATGGCTTGCCGTCTATATCTTAAGAGGAAATCTTATCTCGTGCCATGAACGGCAGGCCATGATACTTTTTTCAGAAAGGTAATAGTGGACACATCTGTATGTATATATAATATCACTAGTACTGCAGCCGGACAGGTAGATAATATATTTATTAGGTAATGATGACTGATGACGGACCTGCTGGACACTGTCAGCTCAGCAGCACCGCAGACTGCTACAGTAAGCTACTATACTATAGTAGTATGTACAAAGAAGAAAAAAAAAAAAAAAACCACGGGTAGGTGGTATACAATTATGGATGGACTGCCGAGTGCCGACACAGAGGTAGCTACAGCCGTGGACTAACGTACTGTGTCTGCTGCTAATATAGACTGGATGATAATGATATGAAATCAATATATATATATGTATGTATATATAATATCACTAGTACTGCAGCCGGACAGGTAGATAATATATTTATTAGGTAATGATGACTGATGACGGACCTGCTGGACACTGTCAGCTCAGCAGCACCGCAGACTGCTACAGTAAGCTACTATACTATAGTAGTATGTACAAAGAAGAAAGAAAAAAAAAAACCACGGGTAGGTGGTATACAATTATGGATGGACTGCCGAGTGCCGACACAGAGGTAGCTACAGCCGTGGACTAACGTACTGTGTCTGCTGCTAATATAGACTGGATGATAATGATATGAAATCAATATATATATGTATGTATATATAATATCACTAGTACTGCAGCCGGACAGGTAGATAATATATTTATTAGGTAATGATGACTGATGACGGACCTGCTGGACACTGTCAGCTCAGCAGCACCGCTGACGGCTACAGTAAGCTACTATACTATAGTAGTATGTACAAAGAAGAAAGAAAAAAAAAAACCACGGGTAGGTGGTATACAATTATGGATGGACTGCCGAGTGCCGACACAGAGGTAGCTACAGCCGTGGACTAACGTACTGTGTCTGCTGCTAATATAGACTGGATGATAATGATATGAAATCAATATATATATGTATGTATATATAATATCACTAGTACTGCAGCCGGACAGGTAGATAATATATTTATTAGGTAATGATGACTGATGACGGACCTGCTGGACACTGTCAGCTCAGCAGCACCGCAGACTGCTACAGTAAGCTACTATACTATAGTAGTATGTACAAAGAAGAAAGAAAAAAAAAACCACGGGTAGGTGGTATACAATTATGGATGGACTGCCGAGTGCCGACACAGAGGTAGCTACAGCCGTGGACTAACGTACTGTGTCTGCTGCTAATATAGAGTCTAGACTGGATGATAAATTATTGATAATGAGATGAAATCAATATAATATCACTAGTACTGCAGCCGGATAGGTACTATATATATTTATTATGTAATGACTGATGACGGACCTGCTGGACACTGTCAGGTCAGCAGCACCGCAGACTGCTACAGTAAGCTACTATAGTAGTATGTATAAAGAAGAATGAAAAAAAAAAAACCACGGGTAGGTGGTATACAATATTATATATATATATATATATATTATATACAATTATATATATATATATATATATATATATATATTAAACTGGTGGTGATTGATTATTAAACTGGTGGTCAGGTCACTCACGTTGCAACTTGCAACTAGTACTCCGAGTCCTAAGCAGACAATCACAAAATATATTATTATACTGGTGGTCAGTGTGGTCACAACAATGGCAGTGTGGCACTGACTCTGGCAGCAAAAGTGTGCACTGTACGTTATATGTACTCCTGAGTCCTGCTCTCAGACTCTAACTGCTCCCCACTGTCAGTGTCTCCCCCACAAGTCAGATAATACAATACACTTACAGTCACACTATCTAATCTATATCACTTCAGCAAGTAGTATAGTAGTATAGTAGTACTCCTCCTAATAATGCTCCCCAAAATTACTACTACTGTGTCTCTCTCGTCTCTACTGTGTCTCTCTCTTCTCTAAACGGAGAGGACGCCAGCCACGTCCTCTCCCTATGACTCTCAATGCACGTGTGAAAATGGCGGCGACGCGCGGCTCCTTATATAGAATCCGAGTCTCGCGATAGAATCCGAGCCTCGCGAGAATCCGACAGCGGGATGATGACGTTCGGGCGCGCTCGGGTTAACCGAGCAAGGCGGGAAGATCCGAGTCGCTCGGACCCGTGAAAAAAAACATGAAGTTCGGGCGGGTTCGGATTCAGAGGAACCGAACCCGCTCATCTCTAGTTTAAAGCGTATTTAACTGTATAAGGTTTATAAGTATTGATAAGGTGTACGCACTGCGGGTACTTTATACCGTCAGCGCTACTTAAGGTTCAAGGTATTACATCATTGCAGTGCTTTGCTGCATAAAGGTTTAAAGTGTAATCATATAATTGCATTGTATCACTAACAAGGTTTAAAGTTTATCAACTGATTGTGTGCGCGCTGTGTGTACTTTGTACCCCCAGCGCAGCGTTTTGTACGCTAAGTACGTACGCGGTATGGGACTCTGTACGCAAATAGCGTACAAAGTGCGTAGCGTGTGTATTAAGTCTAGCGGCCGCAGTGGCTCAATGGTAAGACTGTGTTTAGAGGTATAGCTTTATGGTTTAAGATAATATCGACATTATCAGCGCCAATGCCGTTTCTTGCACACAGCGCTAAAATACCTAGTTACGACATTGGCAGAATTGCTAACGAAAGGTTAGCAGTTCTGCTATTAAATATTTCCTTGCAGTTTCTGAGTAGCTCCAGACCTACTCCTAGATTGCGATCAGCTCGGTCCGTTTAGTTCCTGGTTTGACGTCACAAACACGCCCTGCGTTCGGCCAGCCACTCCCCCGTTTCCCCAGGCACGCCTGCGTTTTTACCTGACACGTCTGCTTTTTTTAGCACACTCCCGGAAAACGGCAAGTTACCACCCAGAAACACCCACTTCCTGTCAATCACTCACCGATCAGCAGAGCGACTGAAAAGTGTCGCTCGGCCCTGTGTAAAATAGCATAGTTTTGTGTGAAAATACTTAGCGCGTGCGCCCTGCGGCCCATACGCATGCGCAGAATCGCCCATTTTTAGCCTGATCGCTATTCTGCTAAAAACGGCAGCGAGCGATCAACTCGGAATGACCACGAAAGCTAAAATCTGATAGCAATTCCAGAAAGCCCTAGATAGTGCTTGGCCTGTCAGAACAATTAAACTATTACAAAGGCCTGGGATAAATATGTCAGTGTTCGAAATTAATTCTTTGAAAGACTAGAAAAAGCTTGGAATACAATTGAAAGTGACATATAGTGAAAAATATCCATAAACTGCACAACGTACTTTGGATTAACTCAGATCTAGTGATAGTAATTGTTATTTTCTGTCAGAAAAAGATTGTTCATTTCTGACTGGACAAATGCTGAGGAAAACTACCCTGTATAGAGCCACCTAATCCTGGTTTTCCTGTGTCCACCTCTGAATGACCCCAGTATGTCAGTGCTCTGGAGTATATAACTGGTATTATATGAGAAAAGATTGTTCCCCTTTGGGATTTCCAGCCACAGCTACATATGTGTCCTCATTAGTGATGAGCGGGTTCGGTTCCTCGGGATCCGAATCCGCCCGAACTTCACCCTTTTTTGCACGGTTCCGAGTAGACTCGGATCCTCCCGCCTTGCTCGGTTAACCCGAGCGCGCCCGAACGTCATCCTCCCGCTGTCGGATTCTCGCGAGATTCGGATTCTATATAAGGAGCCGCGCGTCGCCGCCATTTTTCACTTGTGCATTGGAAATGATAGTGAGAGGACGTGGCTGGCGTCCTCTCAGTTTTGTTTAGGGG
This sequence comes from Pseudophryne corroboree, assembly GCF_028390025.1. NCBI lineage: Eukaryota > Metazoa > Chordata > Amphibia > Anura > Myobatrachidae > Pseudophryne > Pseudophryne corroboree. Next base: position 797,043,097 of record NC_086448.1, read on the forward strand.
GCTGCAAATATCTGTGCTCACTGCTTTATTGTGGGGACTGGGGACCAGCAGTATTATATAGGAGGAGTACAGTGCAGAGTTTTGCTGACCAGTGACCACCAGTATTATACGTTCTCTGCCTGAAAAACGCTCCATATCTGTGCTCAGTGTGCTGCATATATCTGTGCTCACACTGCTTTATTGTGGGGACTGGGGACCAGCAGTATTATATAGGAGTACAGTGCAGAGTTTTGCTGACCAGTGACCACCAGTATTATACGTTCTCTGCCTGAAAAACGCTCCATATCTGTGCTCAGTGTGCTGCATATATCTGTGCTCACACTGCTTTATTGTGGGGACTGGGGACCAGCAGTACTATATAGGAGTACAGTGCAGAGTTTTGCTGACCAGTGACCACCAGTATTATACGTTCTCTGCCTGAAAAACGCTCCATATCTGTGCTGCATTGTAGTATATAGTAGGAGTACAGTGCAGAGTTTTGCTGACCAGTGACCACCAGTATTATACGTTCTCTGCCTGAAAAACGCTCCATATCTGTGCTGCATTGTAGTATATAGTAGGAGTACCGTGCATAATTTTGCTGACCACCAGTATATAATATATAGCAGTATGGTACAGAAGGCCACTGCTCTACCTACCTCTGTGTCGTCAAGTATACTATCCATCCATACCTGTGGTGCATTTCAGTTTTGCACAGTTTGCTGACCACCAGTATATAATATATAGCAGTACGGTACAGAAGGCCACTGCTCTACCTACCTCTGTGTCGTCAAGTATACTATCCATCCATACCTGTGGTGCATTTCAGTTTTGCACTGTTTGCTGACCACCAGTATATAATATATAGCAGTACGGTACAGAAGGCCACTGCTCTACCTACCTCTGTGTCGTCAAGTATACTATCGATCCATACCTGTGGTGCATTTCAGTTGTGCGCAGTATATATAGTAGTAGGCCATTGCTATTGATACTGGCATATAATTCCACACATTAAAAAATGGAGAACAAAAATGTGGAGGGTAAAATAGGGAAAAATCAAGATCCACTTCCACGTCGTGCTGAAGCTGCTGCCACTAGTCGTGGCCGAGACAATGAAATGTCATCAACGTCGTCTGCCAAGGCCGATGCCCAATGTCTAGTAGAGAGCATGTAAAGTCCAAAAAACAAAAGTTCAGTAAAATGACCCAAAAATCAAAATTAAAAGCGTCTGAGGAGAAGCGTAAACTTGCCAATATGCCATTTACGACACGGAGTGGCAAGGAACGGCTGAAGCCCTGGCCTATGTTCATGGCTAGTGGTTCAGCTTCACATGAGGATGGAAGCACTCATCCTCTCGCTAGAAAAATGAAAAGACTTAAGCTGGCAAAAGCACAGCAAAGAACTGTGCGTTCTTCTAAATCACAAATCCCCAAGGAGAGTCCAATTGTGTCGGCTGCGATGCCTGACCTTCACAACACTGGACGGGAAGAGGTGGCGCCTTCCATCATTTGCACGCCCCCTGCAAGTGCTAGAAGGAGCACCCGCAGTCCAGTTCCCGATAGTCAAATTGAAGATGTCACTGTTGAAGTACACCAGGATGAGGATATGGGTGTTGCTGGCGCTGAGGAGGAAATTGACAAGGAGGATTCTGATGGTGAGGTGGTTTGTTTAAGTCAGGCAGCCGGGGAGACACCTGTTGTCCGTGGGACGAATATGGCCATTGACATGCCTGGTCAAATTACAAAAAAAATCACCTCTTCGGTGTGGAATTATTTTAACACAAATGCGGACAACAGGTGTCAAGCCGTGTGTCGCCTTTGTCAAGCTGTAATAAGTAGGGGTAAGGACGTTAACCACCTCGGAACATCCTCCCTTATATACGTCACCTGGAGCACATTCATCAGAAGTCATTGACAAGTTCAAAAACTTTAGGTGACAGCGGAAGCAGTCCACTGACAACTAAATCCCTTCCTCTTGTAACTAAGCTCCTGCAAACCACACCACCAACTCCCTCAGTGTCAATTTCCTCCTTACACAGGAAAGCCAATAGTCCTGCAGGCCATGTCACTGTCAAGTCTGACGAGTCCTCTCCTGCCTGGGATTCCTCCGATGCATCCTTGAGTGTAACGCCTACTGCTGCTGGCGCTGCTGTTGTTGCTGCTGGGAGTCGATCGTCATCCCAGAGGGGAAGTCGGAAGACCACTTGTACTACTTCCAGTAAGCAATTGACTGTCCAACAGTCCTTTGCGAGGAAGATGAAATATCACAGCAGTCATCCTGCTGCAAAGCAGATAACTCAGGCCTTGGCAGCCTGGGCGGTGAGAAACGTGTTTCCGGTATCCACCGTTAATTCACAGGCAACTAGAGACTTGATTGAGGTACTGTGTCCCCGGTACCAAATACCATCTAGGTTCCATTTCTCTAGGCAGGCGATACCGAAAATGTACACAGACGTCAGAAAAAGAGTCACCAGTGTCCTAAAAAATGCAGTTGTACCCAATGTCCACTTAACCACGGACATGTGGACAAGTGGACCAGGGCAGACTCAGGACTATATGATTGTGACAGCCCACTGGGTAGATGTATTGCCTCCCGCAGCAAGAACAGCAGCGGCGGCAGGCTACGCTTTGTATCACCGCTTTCCATAAGAGGCACACAGCTGACAACCTCTTACGGAAACTAAGGAACATCATCGCAGAATGGCTTACCCCAATTGGACTCTCCTGGGGATTTGTGACATCGGACAATGCCACCAATATTGTGCGTGCATTACATCTGAGCAAATTCCAGCACGTCCCATGTTTTGCACATACATTGAATTTGGTGGTGCAGAATTATTTAAAAAACGACAGGGGCGTGCAAGAGATGCTGTCGGTGGCCTGAAGAATTGGGGGCCACTTTCGGCATTCAGCCACCGCGTGCCGATGACTGGAGCACCAGCAAACACTCCTGAACCTGCCCTGCCATCATCTGAAGCAAGAAGTGGTAACGAGGTGGAATTCAACCCTCTATATGCTTCAGAGGATGGAGGAGCAGCAAAAGGCCATTCAAGCCTATACATCTGCCTACGATATAGGCAAAGGAGGGGGAATGCACCTGACTCAAGCGCAGTGGAGAATGATTTCAACGTTGTGCAAGGTTCTGCAACCCTTTGAACTTGCCACACGTGAAGTCAGTTCAGACACTGCCAGCCTGAGTCAGGTCATTCCCCTCATCAGGCTTTTGCAGAAGAAGCTGGAGACATTGAAGGAGGAGCTAAAACAGAGCGATTCCGCTAGGCATGTGGGACTTGTGGATGGAGCCCTTAATTCGCTTAACCAGGATTCACGGGTGGTCAATCTGTTGAAATCAGAGCACTACATTTTGGCCACCGTGCTCGATCCTAGATTTAAAACCTACGTTGTATCTCTCTTTCCGGCAGACACAAGTCTGCAGAGGTTCAAAGACCTGCTGGTGAGAAAATTGTCAAGTCAAGCGGAACGTGACCCGTCAACAGCTCCTCCTTCACATTCTCCCGCAACTGGGGGTGCGAGGAAAAGGCTAAGAATTCTGAGCACACCCGCTGGCGGTGATGCAGGGCAGTCCGGAGCGAGTGCTGACATCTGGTCCGGACTGAAGGACCTGCCAATGATTACTGACATGTCGTCTACCGTCACTGCATATGATTCTGTCACCATTGAAAGAATGGTGGAGGATTATATGAGTGACCGCATCCAAGTAGGCATGTCAGACAGTCCGTACGTATACTGGCAGGAAAAAGAGGCAATTTGGAGGCCCTTGCAGAAACTGGCTTTATTTTACCTAAGTTGCCCCCCCTCCAGTGTGTACTCCGAAAGAGTGTTTAGTGCAGCCGCTCACCTTGTCAGCAATCGGCGTACGAGGTTACTTCCAGAAAATGTGGAGAAGATGATGTTCATCATAATGAATTATAATCAATTCCTCCGTGGAGACATTCACCAGCAATTGCCTCCAGAAAGTACACAGGGACCTGAGATGGTGGATTCCAGTGGGGACGAATTAATAATCTGTGAGGAGGGGGATGTACACAGTGAAAGGGGTGAGGAATCGGACGATGAGGAGGAGGTGGACATCTTGCCTCTGTAGAGCCAGTTTGTGCAAGTAGAGATTGATTGCTTCTTTTTTCGTGGGGGCCCAAACCAACCAGTCAATTCAGTCACAGTCGTGTGGCAGACCCTGTCGCTGAAATGATGGGTTTGTTAAAGTGTGCATGTCCTGTTTATACAACATAAAGGTGGGTGGGAGGGCCCAAGGACAATTCCATCTTGCACCTCTTTTTTCTTTCATTTTTCTTTGCATCATGTGCTGTTTGGGGACTATTTTTCTGAAGTGCCATCCTGCCTGACACTGCAGTGCCACTCGTAGATGGGCCAGGTGTTTGTGTCGGCCACTTGTGTTGCTTAGCCATCCAGCGACCTTGGTGCACCTCTTTTTTTCTTTGCATCATGTGCTGTTTGGGGACTATTTTTTGAAGTGCCATCCTGTCTGACACTGCAGTCCCACTCCTAGATGGGCCAGGTGTTTGTATCGGCCACTTGGGTCGCTTAGCTTAGTCATCCAGCGACCTTGGTGCAAATTTTAGGACTAAAAATAATATTGTGAGGTGTGAGGTGTTCAGAATAGACTGAAAATGAGTGGAAATTATGGTTATTGAGGTTAATAATACTATGGGATCAAAATTACCCCCAAATTCTATGATTTAAGCTGTTTTTGAGGGGTTCTTGTAAAAAAACACCCGAATCCAAAACACACCCGAATCCGACAAAAAATTTTCAGGGAGGTTTTGCCAAAACGCGTCCAAATCCAAAACACGGCCGCGGAACCGAATCCAAAACCAAAACACAAAACCCGAAAAATTTCCGGTGCACATCACTAGTCCTCATACACCTGTACAAATGTTCGGGTACCGCCACTCGAGGTGGAATGTCTTGTGCCATATGGTGCAAAACGGGTAGGTGTATGGGAACACATACAGTATGTAGCTGCAAATCTGCTAGGTAAAGGTCCATGCCTAGAAGTCTATTCTACTGAATTGGAGTGGCTGATTGACAATTAGAAGCTGATTGATTGGAACTTTATCTCTCTCCACTTTATCTCTCTCTAAGATTACCCCTTGGTGTGGGAGTCATCGCCCATTAACACTCTCCGCCTTGCATAGTGACCATCTGTCCGCCTGTATGTGCTGCATCACTGGCCGGAGTGACACACAACTTTAGTAGTTAGGTGTAGAAGCTCCGAGTAAGTGGCAACAGATGTACTTAAAATCTGTTAACAATAAACACTTACTTTTTACAATGTGTTCCTGATGCGCTGTCTGAATGATGGCCTCTGCTGCATTAATAACTTCTTATCACGGTAGTGCGGCATCCCTGAGAAAGAAGAAAGCCTGAAAATTGGTGTCTTCTCCCCAGTCAGCTGCTGGGAAGGAGATAGACTTTGTGCGGCAGGGCCGTCTTTTCGTATGGGCTCAATGGGCTCTTGCCCAAGGGCCCCAGGAGTATGAGAGCCATAGGCTGATAGCTGAGGGTCCCCTCTTTCCATGGGTACCAGATTTTTGAAAATCGGCCCTAGGGAACCAGAGATATCCGACTTCAAAGCAGTGCACCCCATCCAAGCCTGTTAATTGCTTTTCCCAGCCAGATATCTCAGGCTCTGTATGACTTAGAGTTTTTATGAGAGTACAATTCAAAAGCTGGGACTCTCCACTTTCGATGGACACTAGCAGCTTGTCTATACTATACCAAGAACCAGAGATATCAGCCTTCCAGCAGCTGGTCCCTGCTCCAGCTCCACACGCCTAATATGCAGTTTTATATATTTCTTGGTGAATTGCTCTTGCTCCTGAACTCTGATCCCCAAGTCCCCAGTACCTCCTGACAAGTGAGACACTCTTATTTTTTATCCCATTCAAAGCTAAGAAATCTTTTTCCAGGAACTTGAGAAATCTGCAGTCAAGCAAGCTGCTGTCTCACCAGAAAAATAAGATTTTACTCACCGGTAAATCTATTTCTCGTAGTCCGTAGTGGATGCTGGGGACTCCGTAAGGACCATGGGGATTAGCGGCTCCGCAGGAGACTGGGCACAACTAAAGAAAGCTTTAGGACTACCTGGTGTGCACTGGCTCCTCCCACTAATACCCTCCTCCAGACCTCAGTTAGGATACTGTGCCCGGAAGAGCTGACACAATAAGGAAGGATTTTGAATCCCGGGTAAGACTCATACCAGCCACACCAATCACACCGTATAACTCGTGATACTATACCCAGATAACAGTATGATAACAACTGAGCCTCTCAACAGATGGCTCAACAATAACCCTTTAGTTAGGCAATAACTATATACAAGTATTGCAGACAATCCGCACTTGGGATGGGCGCCCAGCATCCACTACGGACTACGAGAAATAGATTTACCGGTGAGTAAAATCTTATTTTCTCTAACGTCCTAAGTGGATGCTGGGGACTCCGTAAGGACCATGGGGATTATACCAAAGCTCCCAAACGGGCGGGAGAGTGCCTATGACTCTGCAGCACCGAATGAGCAAACTCTAGGTCCTCCTCAGCCAGGGTATCAAACTTGTAGACTCTTGCAAGAGTGTTTGACCCCGACCAAGTAATAGCTCGGCAAATTTGTAAAGCCGAGACCCCTCGGGCAGCTGCCCAAGAAGAGCCCACTTTCCTCGTGGAATGGGCTTTTACAGATTTAGGGTGCGGCAGTCCAGCCGCAGAATGTGCAAGTTGAATCGTGCTACAGATCCAGCGAGCAATAGTCTGCTTAGAAGCAGGAGCACCCAGCTTGTTGGGTGCATACAGGATAAATAGCGAGTCAGTTTTCCTGACTCCAGCAGTCCTGGAAACATATACTTGTCAGGGCCCTGACTACGTCCAGAAACTTGGAATCCTCCAAGTCCCAAGTAGCCGCAGGCACCACAATAGGTTGGTTCACATGAAAAACTGATACCACCTTAGGAAGGAATTGGGAACGAGTCCTCAATTCCGCCTTATCCATATAAAATACAGATAAGGCTTTTGCATGACAAAGCCGCCAATTCTGATACCCGCCTGGCCGACGCCAAGGCCCACAGCATGACCACTTTCCACGTGAGGTATTGTAGCTCCATGTATTTAAGTGGCTCAACTCAATGCGACTTCAGGAAATCCAACACTACGTTGAGATCCCACGGTGCCACTGGAGGCACAAACGGGGGCTGACTATGCAGCACTCCCTTAACAAAAGTCTGAACTTCAGGCAGTGAAGCCAGTTCTATTTTGGAAGAAAATCGATAGAGCCGAAATGTGGACCTTAATGGAACCCAATTTTAGGCCCATAGTCACCTCTGACTTGCAGGAAGTGCAGAAATCGACCTAGCTGAAATTGCTCCTTTGGGGCCTTACTGGCCTCACAGCACGCAACATATTTCCGCCATATGCGGTGATAATGGTTTGCGTTCACTTCTTTCCTAGCTTTAAATAGCGTAGGGATAACTTCCTCCGGAATGCCCTTTTCCTTCAGGATCCGGCGTTCAACCGCCATTCCGTCAAACGCAGCCGCGGTACGTCTTGGAACAGACAGGCCCCCTGCTGCAGCAGGTCCTGTCTGAGCGGCAGAGGCCATGGGTCCTCTGAGATCATTTCTTGGAGTTCTGGGTACCAAGCTCTTCTTGGCGAACCCGGAACACTGAGTATAGTTCTTACTCCTCTCCTTCTTATTATTCTCATTACCCTGGGTATGAGAGGCAGAGAAGGGAACACATACACCGACTGGTACCCCCACGGTGTTACCAGAGCGTCCACAGCTATCGCCTGAGGGTCCCTTGACCTGGTGCAATATCTTTGTAGCTTTTTGTTGAGGCGGGACGCCATCATGTCCACCTGTGGTCTTTCCCAACGGTGTACAATCATTTGGAAGACTTCTGGATGAAGTCCCCACTCTCCCGGGTGGAGGTCGTGTCTGCTGAGAAAGTCTGCTTCTCAGTTGTCCACTCCGGGAATGAACACTGCTGACAGTGCTAACACATGATTTTCCGCCCATCGGAGAATCCTTGTGGCTTCTGCCATCGCCATCCTGCTTCTTGTGCCGCCCTGTCGGTTTCCCTGAGCGACCGCCGTGAAGTTGTCTGACTGGATCAGCACCGGCCGGTGTTGAAGCAGGGGTCTAGCCTGACTTAGGGCATTGTAAATGGCCCATAGTTCCAGAACATTGATGTGTAGGGAAGTCTCCTGACTTTTCATAGGCCTTGGAAGTTTCTTCCCTGTGTGACTGCCCCCCAGCCTTGAAGGCTGGCATCCGTGGTCACCACGACCCAGTCCTGTATGCCGAATCTGCGGCCCCCTAGAAGATGGGCACTCTGCAGTCACCACCACAGCGGGACCCTGGCCCTTGGAGACAGGGTTATCTGTCGATGCATCTGAAGATGCGACCCAGACCACTTGTCCAACAGATCCCACTGGGAGATCCTTGCATGGGACCTGGCGAATGGAATTTCTTCGTAAGAAGCTACCATCTTTCCCAAGGCTCGCGTGCATTGATGCACCGACACCTGTATTTGTATTAGGAGGTCTCCGTCTAGAGACGCCAACTCCTTGGACTTCTCCTCCGGGAGAAACCCTTTTTATCCTGTTCTGTGTCCAGAACCATACCCAGGAACAGTAGACGCGTCGTAGGAACCAGCTGCGACATTGGAATATTCAGAATCCAGCCGTGCTGTTGTAGCACTTCCCGAGATAGTGCTACTCCGACGAACAACTGCTCCCTGGACCTCGCCTTTATAAGGAGATCGTCCAAGTACGGGATAAGTACTTCGGCCATTACCTTGGTAAATACCCTCGGTGCCGGGGACAGACCAACGGCAACGTCTGGAATTGGTAATGACAATCCTGTACCACAATTTTGAGGTACACCTGGTGAAGAGGGTAAATAGGGACATGAGGGTAAGCATCCTTGATGTCCAGTGATACCCTGAAATTCTCCAGGCTTGCAATAATCGCCCTGAGCGATTCCATTTTGAACTTGAACCTTCGTATATAAGTGTTCAAGGATTTCAATTTTAGAATGGGTCTCACAGAACCGTCTGGTTTCGGTACCACAACATTTTGGAATAGTAACCCCGGCCTTGTTGAAAGAGGGGTACCTTGATTTCACCTGCTGGAAGTACAGCTTGTGAATTTGCCGCCAGTACTACCGTTCTCCGAGGGCAGCAGGCAAGGCTGATGTGAGGTAACGGCGAGGGGGAGTCGCCTCGAACTCCAGCCTGTATCCCTGTGATACTACTTGCAGAACCTAGGGATCCACCTGTGGGCAAGCCCACTGGTCCCTGAAGTTCCCGAGACGCGCCCCCACCGCACCTGTCTCCACCTTTGGAGCCCCAGCGTCATGCGGTGGACTCAGAGGAAGCGAGGGAAGATTTTTGATCCTGAGAACTGGCTGTCTGGTGCAGCCTTTTCCTTCTTCCCTTATCTCTGTGCAGAAAGGAAGCGCCTTTGACCCGCTTGCTTTTCTGAAGCCGAAAGGACTGTACCTGAAAATACAGTGCTTTCTTAGGCTTTTGTGAGGAAACCTGAGGTAAAAATTTTTCTTCCCAGCTGTTGCTGTGGATACGAGGTCCCAGAGACCATCCCCAAACAATTCCTCACCCTTATAAGGCAGAATCTTATACTTTCTTTCTAGGAGCTCAGGAGAGCCCCTAGTGTGCATCCAGCTCAGCCGGGCACAAGAATCTAACTGAGGTCTGAAGGAGGGTCTTAGTGGGAGGAGCCAGTGTACACCAGGTAGTCCTAAAGCTTTCTTTAGTTGTGCCCAGTCTCCTGCGGAGCCGCTAATCCCCATGGTCCTTACGGAGTCCCCAGCATCCACTTAGGACGTTAGAGAAATGATGAATAATAAGCCCACTCCACTATCGACCCTCCCCTACGTATTAAACACCCCCTACCACCCTAGAAGTCATGTACCGGGCCCCTTCATTCAGCCCAATGCCCCTTCTACAGTTTAGTGTTCTCCCTCCCATCCCATCTGTGCAGTAAAGGAGTAATAAGCAGAAATTTCTGCTCCAGGTCCTACATGCTGAGTGGAAGATAGAACACCCCCTACCGCCCGCGGGACATCAAAGCTGCCGCCGATAGCACCCCCCACCCATGGAGGATGGGTAGGGGCCCCAGTGTATTGCTGTGCCCAGGGGCCCACACTGCTGTTAAGACGGCCCTGTTTGTGCCTGGTGCTCCCAGTGATGCTGTAGAATCCTAGAGATTTGATCATATGCCACAGTATGTATTATACAGTAAAACTGGATGTATTAAGCCTGGAGAAATGATAAAGCAGTGATAAGTGGAAGGTGATAACGCACCAGCCAATCAGTACCAATATGTAAATTGACAAAAGCGGATTGGCTGGTGCGTTATCACCTTCCACTTATCACTGCTTTATTACTTCTCCAGGCTTAATACATCTGCCCCTCTGTTCCTTGTTGTGATAATATATATTTTTTAAATACCTTGCTGAAAGGAGTATGTGCAGATTTGTGAATCCATCTGCTCGGAACCATACCTGGACATTTTTGCTCCTTGGGTAAGTTGAGTAGCACCCCCTTCCCAGTTATCTCTGCCACCCACCTCCCCTATAATTTGTACATACTATGCATGGCTCCTCTTGGCTACTGTTCTTTTCTGGCTCCTCTCCTCTGACAGCGTTGCAGCATCATGATGTCAGGTGACGACCCTAGAAGAGAGAGAGGGTGCTGGGAGCATCTTCATGGACCGGTACCACTGGGGCAAGAAATGGGCAGCTTTACCTCTAGCTCAGCCATGCACCCTGTGAGGAGGCACCAGTCGCACCACCCTCAGTACCAGGGGCAGTACAAGTCCGTGTGCAGGCTTCATGCAGGCCTCCTAGTCTCTTGTCAGCGAATGCCAGAGTCTAACGCACATGCGCAGATCTCCAGGAAAATGGCACTGATGCCATGTTCCCAGTGATTTTTCTTCTTTCTTCTGAGCTCATGCTTAGATACAGTATTTCAGAAAAGAATAAGACCACCCCCCTTCTTTCATTTAAACTTTTTCTTTTTCCCTCCTAAAATCCGACACAGATAAGTGTTCTTTACATCTTAAATTATTTATGAAAGTGTCTCACTCTCTATTGCCTTGGTTGAAGTTCACATGAAAATGGGCATCAGAAGACAATTCCTTGCTCGTAGGTGCCATGACCTTTGCTCAGAGATCCATGAGCATCCCCTTGGAAAATGGGCACTTGTTTAAAAACATACAGTACTGCAGCTGCCATCTGACCAGACATAAGCAAAACTGCCAAGATTATATGGGAACAGCCCGGTGTTCTGGCAGAATTTATTGTTCAGATTGTCAGGACTGTTGGGGTGGAGGCGGCCCCTCTCTAGCACCATACGATGTGACTGGTGCACTCAGTAATGCATGTGTGCATTAAGGGTATGGTATGGGATGGAATGGGTGTTTGGAATGGCCTAATGCCTCATTAGCACTAGGCAAGCCTCTGAGGGATGTGGGGCATCCCATCGTAGCATGAAAATGCCCCCTTTGAGTTGGCACTGTGTACTGTGTGTAAATTCATGTGTGAAGAAATAATCAGTTGATGTCTCAAAGCCGAGTTTGTGCTGTACTTTGGTAAATGACTTCATGAAGCAGTGAAAAGTGTGGAGAAGTGAGCCATTGGAGAAGTTGCCCATGGCAACCAATCAGCTGATACGTATAATTTTATAACATGCATTTTATAAATGTTACCTCAATACTGATTGGTAACTTCTCTACTGGCTCACTTCTGCACACTTTTCACTGCTTCATGAATAGACCCCTTACTTAGAGAGTTATGTCATAGGCTTAGATGTTACAGAACCAGTGGGATTTCAGCGAGACTGCAGCCATATTTCAAACGGAAGTCATTTATAAGGCTGAACTGGGCTTACCGGAATTTACACACACCCCATGACTTCCTACAACACATGCTCAGTATACAAATATTGCAAGATGCGCCTGCATTTAATCTTGCATCCAAATCAGGCCCTATGGGTAACATACCCTCCAACATTTTACACATAAAAATCGGTACAAATTAGAAAAGGGGGCATGGCCATGGGTAAAGCGGGCGTGGCCACGCCCCTTTTCCTATACTTTCAATGGAAGTTTGGAGAGCCAAAAATCGATACTTACCATAAAAAAATGGTCCCGTACCTGCTAAAAAGGTCCAGCTGGAGGGTATGGGGTAATAGGCCCTGTATAATGTAACTCAATAAGTTGACCAGTGTAGACTCTACTTATAGAGAGTCATCTTCTATCCCTCCTTCTGTACAGTGCAAATTAGAAATTGCAGATACAGTAATTCTGTAGATTTTGCTTTTATATAAACTTATAAACCACATAGGGGGAGATGTATTAAACTTTGAGAGATATAAAGTGAAGAAGTTGCCTATAGCAACCAATCAGTTGTAACTGTCATTTCACCGATATAGATAAAACCTGATTGATTGCTTTGGGCAGCTTATCCACTTTCTCTATCTCCAAGGTTTGATACACCTCCCCTATAAAACGCTGATTGCAGATGCGGAGCAAATTACGAGCTTTTCCAGTTATCATACCTCATAATGGGCGGGATGTACTAAATGGAAAATGCGGTAAACCCACCGTTTACCGCATTTTTCGAATGTACTAAGCCCCAGGCGCCGGGTCAGCGTTGTGGAGTGGGATCACCAGCTTTTGCTGGTGATACCCCAAAGAAGCCTACGGGCTTCTCTCCACAGCGCTGGTATGAGGGATCTGATCAGATCCCTCCCAGCATGCCCCGTGGCCACCCCCATCACTCTGTGCATGCACAGAATGACTCCGGGGGCCGAAACCCGTAAGTCAGGGAGTTGCTGGGGATCGCAAAGGACATGTCACGATCCGGGTATCTGGACGCCATTTCTTACCCATCAGATGCCTCCTAAGGTTGGCTCAGCGCTCCAGGACCGGATCCCATCTGTTATCCTGATGTTTACATTCCTGTATCCTCTCCTGTCACTCTGAGACGCGGTCACAGTAAACGCCATATTACACCGGGCATGGCGTCTCCCGCGGCCTCCGCCGCCGTCCCTGAGCTTCTGCATGCAGAGTGTCTGAGTGGCGATTACGTCAGCCACGGCCTCCGCTGTGTCCGCGTGGTTGGATGTGCACCTGTCAGCTTGGCGCCTCCTGTCTCCGGTGGCCGGCGCCGCCATTACTGTTTTCATTACCACATGGATTACAAACCAAACTTCCCTCCAAGTGTCTGCATGGGCGCAGCCATCTTGGATTCTGTCAGCTGATCATTTCCACCAATCTGTTCTTAGTATTGATAATCTGCATAATTGCCTAGCCAATCCCTTCCTTGCTGCAGGTATAAATACACTGTGCCTGAGCAAGGAAGGCGTCAGTGCTTTGGTTGTCAAACCTAGTTCCTGTTTGTCTCTCTCCTGTGATTGTCTTCCAGGTTCCAGCTCCTGTCTCAAGACTTCCACCATAGAGACCCGCACCAGCATTCCACCTGCGGTGTAGCCTGACTCTCCGATCCATTGTGGATTCATCTGTTTCCAGCTACAACATTACCTGCTTCCAGCCCAGCTTCCAGCAGAGTACAGCTTCTCTTAAAGGGCCGGTGTCCTTTCTACAGTTTACCACTCTCCACCGGTATTATTATTTCTCCGCTCTCAAACTCTACATTTCATTTATATTGCATCGCTCTCAAGCTTCATTTATTATCTAACTGGTTCCAGCCAGTATCCACTCCGTGCCAACATCTGTCTGGTTCCAACCAGAACCCACAGCAGCTATTTTTATTTACAGCAGTCCAGCTTTCCCTGGAACACCAGCTGGTACGATCCTGGGCTTTCTTCATTGCTACAGTCAGGCCTGGTAAGGATTTTCCAACTCGCAGATAATAAGAACTGTCTCATACTACCAGAGCTCTGTGGCCCCTGCCACCCTGTAGTACCCAGGAACTGTATTATTTCTCTGCTGATTTTATGTTTCTTTTACTGCTACTGTGATGCATGGAGTTTGTCATAAATAAACATCATTGACTTTTATTCAAGTTGTCGTGGTCACGCCTTCGGGCGGTTCTTCTTCATGTTACTTACATGTCCAGGGGTCTGATACAACCTCCCAGGTTCCGGTACATCTCAGCCCCTACAAATGAGGCTGCCTCCCGTCAGCTCAGGCCCTCAGTTGTGACAGGACAGCTCTTATCGGAAGTACATATGACATTAGCAGTGTGACGATCAGCGGCAATGTCTCTTAGTACATCCCACCCAATGGAGGTGATTCACAGGTGGACATTATGCAGTAGCGGCTAGGGTTGCCACCCATCCAGTCTTCCCAGAATTCAACATAATGTCCCAGGTCCCAGACAAAGGCCACCAGGACACACTTTTGTCCCGCCTAATGCTGATTTTGAAAGAACATAGCCAGCCATCACTAATCCAACAAGGGTTGCCAGGGGCGTGGCCAAGCTAGCTAAGATGCTACCTGCTCCGGTCAGTGTTGCTCCTATTTCCAGGATCGCAGCTCCACTCTGTGCACAGAGGATGCTGGTGCCATCTTTGATCCGGCTGGCTTGAGTTTTCTCCCTGGCGGCTGCTACCTGCTGTGAGCGGAGCCCTGGGACTACCTGCTGCTGTGCTGACACCTGCCGCTGCTGCCTGCCAGCTTACTGGGTCCACTTACGCCACAAGTCTTGCATTGACAACTTGATGGGAAACCTCCACAGGTGAGGAAAGGTCTGTGGCAGGGGCTGGCACGCTGCATGTTGAGTGGATTTTACAGTGACTATAAGGAGAGGTCTGTGGACATGACAGGGGCTGGCACGCTGCATGGTGAGTGGATTTTATAGTGACTATAAGGAGAGGTCTGTGGACATGACAGGGGCTGGCACGCTGCATGGTGAGTGGATTTTATAGTGACTATAAGGAGAGGTCTGTGGACATGACAGGGACTGGCACGCTGCATTGTGAGTGGATTTTATAGTGACTATAAGGAGAGGTCTGTGGACATGACAGGGACTGGCACGCTGCATTGTGAGTGGATTTTAAAGAGACTGTAACACAAAGAACCTCTGCATCTGCTGGAATCTGCCTCCCTTCCTTTAAAAAGTGCTCAAAGGAATTTACCATCTGTTCCTGGGTCCAGGTGAGTAGGAGGGATTGTCCAGCCCTGGTATTTTTGAAAGATCATAACCCTAGTAGCGGCTGCGGAGAAAGTATACTACCTGTGGAAGCAACTACACATGCTTAGGTTATGAGGAGTGGAAGAACAAGCGACGTGTCAGTGACACAGTAGGGAAGGAATATAGACTGTCAATACACACTAGGGATATGTGCCATCGGCAAATGAACAGTGAACACTGGAAGCCTACAGTCTGAGGTAGGTACTGCACACTGATATTAGCAGACTAGCTTGAACTGCACACAGGAGTACTGTCAGGTTGCAAGTGCAACTGGAACTGCACAATGATAATTAGCAGACATTTGTAACTAGGGCATGCTGGAATGTACTGGTAGAGACTGCACACAGTAGAATACAGGTTGAGGGTTCAGGCAGGAATGCGCAGGGTTAAGACGGCATGCAGGAATATGCAGGCTGAAGCAGAGAAACACACTGGGTAAGCACCGCACTGAGGGGGTCATTCCGAGTTGTTCGCTCGTTATATTTTTCTCGCAATGGAGCGAGTAGTCGCTAATGCGTATGCGCAATGTCCGCAGTGCGACTGCGCCAAGTAAATTTGCTATGCAGTTAGGTATTTTACTCACGGCATTACGAGGTTTTTTCTTCGTTCTGGTGATCGTAATGTGATTGACAGGAAGTGGGTGTTTCTGGGCGGAAACAGGCCGTTTTATGGGTGTGTGCGAAAAAACGCTACCGTTTCTGGGAAAAACGCGGGAGTGGCTGGAGAAACGGAGGAGTGTCTGGCCGACCGCTGGGTGTGTTTGTGACGTCAAACCAGGAACGAAACTGACTGAACTGATCGCAGATGCCGAGTAAGTCTGGAGCTACTCAGAAACTGCTAAGAAGTGTCTATTCGCAATTTTGCTAATCTTTCGTTCGCAATTTTGATAAGCTAAGATTCACTCCCAGTAGGCGGCGGCTTAGCGTGTGCAAAGCTGCTAAAAGCAGCTTGCGAGCGAACAACTCGGAGTGAGGGCCTGAATGCAGGAAGCAGCAGGTGAGTATCAGCACAGATCTTAGTATGTAATAGCACTGAGGGCCTAATTCTGAGTTGATCGCAGCAGCAAATTTGTTAGCAGTTGGGCAAAACCATGTGCACTGCAGGTGGGGCAGATGTAACATGTGCAGAGAGAGTTAGATTTGGTTGGGGTGTGTTCAAACCGAAATCTAAATTGCAGTGTAAAAATAAAGCAGCCAGTATTTACCCTGCACAGAAACAAAATAACCCACCCAAATCTAATGGTGCCCATACACTTGTGAGATAATCGGTGTTAACCTTAGATTTCGATCAAATCTGTGAGAGAAATTGAAGGAAGGATTATATGCACATTTTAGGTACCTAGCGACGCGATGCGCGGGCACGCCGGTCGAATCTCGCATCTCAAAATATTATGTGCTGCACTTGATATTTATCAAATCGCAGTGCGATCGCATGTGGTTTTTAAAACACATGCAATATATTGCACTGCGATGTGCAATGGGCACCCGCTGGGAGCGGCCAGACGCCGCTCCAACTCGGCGGTGACGTGCCCATCACGTGATTACCATGCGATCTATTGCATGATCACATGGTAATTACTTTGGCAGTTCAGGTGCGACTTCATCGCACCTGAAATGCCGGTGCGATGCCCCGCGATGTCGCGTCTCGGGGCATCGCACAAGTATATGGGCACCAATACTCTCTCTGCAAATGTTATACCTGCCCCCCACCCCCATGCAGTGCACATGGTTTTTCCCATCTGCTAACAAATTTGCTGCTGCGATCAGATCTGCATTACCCTGAGTGCAGGAGTGATAGCAGTGGGTAACTTGGAGATGAAGCACACTGCTAGTAATGGAGTAACAGGTACTGCAAGCTGGTAATGATGTGCACCCGGTAGGCTGTAGCTGAGACTGCAGAGGAATAGGAGATGTACTCTAGTGTAGCTGGGAAGCTCTGATGAGGAATGCAGCAAGCTGAAAGTCAGAGGAGTCAGTTACACTATTGTGCACAATGGAGTGTGAACAGGGCAGACAGCTATGAGAGACTGGAGTCTGTGATTAGTGCCCACACTGGAAACTATGGAGAGTTCCTAGTAGTAATGACTGGCGATGGGAGTATTACAGGAACACACTGTAAACTGTGGAGAGTTACCAGTTAATAATGGCTGGTGCTGGGAGTAATACAGCAGCAGTACACTGGAACTACAGCAAATGCTGCTCTGGCAATGGGCATTGGCCATTGAGAGACTTATATAGGGCGCCTGGGCTGCTGATAGGTCACTGGAGTCATGTGCAGGGAATCAGGTCAGAGATTGGTTGAGCAGCAGTCAGCTGACTGCAGGCAAGATGGTGGCCGCCATTTCCACATGAAAAAACCAAACATATGTAAGTACTGGAATGACTTGGAACACGTCCTGGTAGCCCAGGATGGATATGTACTGCCACATAGCAACAGCACCGGGTAAGATAAAGGGACAGCTAGTCCAGTTTGTGACATAGCCGGCTACTGTGCTTTCACATAAACTGAAAGATAAGAGCACATCATTATACATCACAATCCCTTTCTTCCTGTAGTCATTGCTCATTGAAGTGGAGATTACCACTGGGCACTGGAGAGGGTGGTCTTCTGTTTGCCGGTGGCCAGGCTCCCAATGACCAGCATACCGGTGCCGGAATCCCGACATCTTTTCTCCCTCTTGGGGGTCCACGACCCCCTGGAGGGAGAATAGATAGCGTGGCGCGCGTAGCGTGCCACCGTGCCCATTGTGCGGCGAGTGCAGTGAGCCCACAAGGGGCTCATTTGCGCTCGCCCAGCTGTCGGTATGCCGGCGGTCGGGATTCTGGCGCCGGTATGCTGGTCGCCCCACTGGGGAGAGAGGAACAAAGGTTTTCTCTACTTAAAGACCTCAAAGGAAACAGCAAATAACTTTAGTAAATAATAATTCTGATGACTTTGAATTCATTTCTAGTTTAATACTAATTAAAACGGCAACAACCAATGTTATTATTTTTAGTGAATTCATTAATATTCAAATGTGCTAACGGGAGTGATCCCTAGAACAGAGTTCCGTATATTTTTCAATGCAATATTGTCCATTTTCTGCATTTTTAGTATTGCTTCTTAATGAATAAGGCTATACAGTACATCCCCAAATAGCTGTATAAGGCCAGAACAGTAATCTAATGAATGCCGGGGAGATCTTTCACATGAAGGAAGCTCCCCACAGTTCAAGACAGCTCTGTCCATGTATTTCTAATTTGCCCAGTTCCTCTGTATATTTAATCACTGATATTTTATATTAAGGGACCAGGAGAAATAAAGGAGTTTATTGTACTGTTAAGCAGATGTGGTTTAAATAAACGTGGCTTTGTTTAAGCGATCTGTCTGTATTCATCACAGCCACAAACAAAATTTCTACAGGGAAATTGAAATACACTGTAAACGCTAATTTTGCTATTTAGATAATATCCATTACTGGACCATTATTTTGGTAAAGAAAATGATACAAGTTTCAATATTTTGAATAGCTCTTAATTCTATTGTCCACTGAGGAATGTACGGTCTTTAAACATAAGCAATATACCGGCTTAATATATAACTTATATGGATAGGGGTTATTTTTTCCAGATCACCTGAAAACCCCAAGATTTCAATAAAACTTGATTACTATGTTTAACTTTGAATGAAATGAGTAAAGCTAGGGGGAAGTTTGATTTATATATTTATAATTTTATATCCAGCACATAGCCAAATGCAGGGGGGGTTTCTGGTTGCCTGGAAACCCCCCTCCACTTGGCAAATGGCTCCAATTATGGCAACATAGCAATGGTATATAATATGATTAGATTACTAGTGCTGCAGAAACATCATGCAGTTTAAAGGACAGAGCAGAGTTGCTGCGCTAGCCCAGTGGTAGCAGCTTCTTCTACTGAGTTTTTGTGTGTGTGAATTTGACTCCTCAATCAGTGCAATGGACCAGAGAGTAGCTACTAGGAAGAAGAGACAGGAGCCTTACCATCAGGTGGGAGAATGTGTGCTTAGAAAGTGCAGTACTGGTTCTATTATGTTTGTGTAATTATTTATTACGGGATGTTTAATCTTTCCCTGACCACTTATTTTATATTATTTAAATGTTTGATACATCCTATAGTATAGACCATCTACAGTATTGAATATTAATACTGTATTCCATACCATATCTAGTGTATAAAAAGACCATTAATGTCCAGGGTTATTATTAGGTTCTTCTACCGCTCCCCCAGACTCCCACACTTGCTCTAATGTTCCACAGAGTGGGAGATTGTGGACTGCATTTGGAAAACCCCCTCGAGAAATCCTGCAGCAGCTGTTTGGAATCATTCACTGAACGTGAATTGTGAGATTTTGCTGGAAGTTGCACCCATTTTTAATTGTACACTGAAATAATTGTTGGAACAATTTTTCACTCTATGGGGGGAACTTAATTCCCCGATGTCAACGCAATGTGCAGTTCCAGCATGGAAACGTGCAAAGTTGGCACTACTGGAATTGTGCCAATGGTCCTTATTCTGGTCTGTTAGCAGACCAAAAAAGTTAGCAATTGGGCAACACCATGTTGCTCTGCAGGTGGGGCAGATGTAACGTGTGCAGAGAGAGTTAGATTTGGGTGGGGTGTGTTCAAAGTAAAATCTAAATTGCAGTGTAAAAGTTAACTAGCCAGTATTTATCAAGTACAGAAACAAAATAACCCACCCAAGTACAACTCTCTCTGCACATCTTACATCTGCCCCACCTGCAGTGCAGCATGGTTTTGCCCAATTACTAACGTTTTTGTTTTGCCAACAAACCTGAATAACCCCCAATGTCTGTCGGCATATCGTGCCAAATTAACTTCTCAACCTATATGCTTGATTATGGTTGTAGCTTTATTAATGTCACATACTGTAGCATTCTTGTGTATACTTGCATTTCATTGGTGTTGGAGTAGTTGTTGCATTCATCCTTCAAAATTGGGTACACATCGACAGACAAGCACGGTTATTGGTCAAAGGGTTGACAAAAAAAAGGCTGACAGTGTCTAGGTCGACCATAAAAGGTCGATATGCAGAAGGTCAACTTTTGAAAAAGGTTGACTCAATGAAAAGGTCCAAGTGGAAAAGATCGACATGACTTTTTTTATGTTTTTTTGCTGTCAAATTAAAAGTTTCAGCACATAAAATTCCAATAAGTGTACAGATTTGCTCACCATGCTACAGGCAAGTTTACTATTCCCATTCATGGATGGAAGTATGGGGGTCATTCCGAGTTGTTCGCTCGTTGCCGATTTTCGCTATCCTACGATTTGTTGCAGCATGCGCAAGGCACGCAGGGCGCATGCGATTAGTTAGTTTACTAAAAACTTAGTAGATTTGCTGGTGTTCGTACAACGCTTTTCAGTCGTTCTGCTGATCGGTGAATGATTGACAGGAAAGGGGCGTTTCTGGGTGGTAACTGAGCGTTTTCCGGGAGTGTGCTAAAAAACGCAGGCGTGCCAGGGACAAACGCGGGAGTGTCTGGATAAACGGAGGAGTGGCTGGCCGAACGCAGGGCGTGTTTGTGACGTCAAACCAGGAACTAAACGGACCGGGCTGATCGCAATCTGTGAGGAGGTCTGGAGCTACTCAGAAACTGCAAAGAATTATTTAGTAGCAATTCTGCTAAGCTTTCGTTCGCAATTCTGCTAAACTAAGATACACTCCCAGAGGGCAGCGGCCTAGCGTGTGCAATGCTGCTAAAAGCAGCTAGCGAGCGAACAACTCGGAATGAGGGCCTATGAAAGAGTTGTTTTTTTAAATTAAAAAACTTGTGTCGACCATATGCTGTGTCGACCACTGGCATATCGACCATTTGAAAATGTTGACTTTTTAACCATGGCCACCATATGCATGTCGACGCTATGGTGTCAACCTATTGACTTACAACTTTTTGACTGTCGATCTGTCATCTGTATACTGGCAAGCAGAAGGTTAATATACATGGGTGATAGAGATATATTGAGCTTAAGCAGCTATCAGCCATTTTGTTAAGTAGCAGCCATGATGTAGTGAATAAGAAGTATGCTTTGTTAAGAAATCATAAGAATGCTGACATTTCACAGTTAGTACGTTCTGTGAGAAGCAAGGTCGTAGCTATAGTCTTGAAAATATGTTAGACAGTTTCTCTTGTGTTTAGTCTTCTTGTGAAGGACACGAAGGAGGGTGTCAGCCTGAGAGGAGTTCTGAGAAGAGATGCATTATTGTTTTAATATGTGACGTGTATCAAGTGTTCATGCAAGTACCTTTTTGCTATATAACGCCCTGCTGATTAAATGAGCTTCAGTCTCATCTTGCCGACATAACCGTGTGTGTTGTCTGCTTCCTTAGATTCCCAATGCATTGGTAAACAAACGGTATCGAACAGACAATTGAAGGGAATTGATAGAAGGAGGATTATCTCCAACATGGGTATACAATGAAGTTTAGGCAATCAAATCATTAGAAAGAGAGGAGCAACGCCTATGGGAGGTCATTCCGAGTTGATCGCTAGCTGCCGTTGTTTGCTGCATAGCGATCAGTGAAAAAATGGCTAATCTGCACATGCGTATGCACCGTAATGCGCATGCGCGTCGTACGATTACGAAGTCCATTGTGGTTTTGCACTGGCTCTAGTGACGATTAAAATCACACAGCCGAACGTAAGGAGATTGACAGGAAGTGGGAGTTTCTGGGTGTCAACTGACCATTTTCTGGGAGTGTTTGGAAAAACGCAGGCGTATCCGGGCGTTTGCTGGGTGGGTATCTGATGTCATTATCGTGTCACTCGTCGCAGCAATCATCGCACAGGATAAGTAATTACAGGGCTGGTCTTGTTTTGCACAAAATGTGTTTGCAGGTGTTCTGCTGCACAGGCGTTCGCACTTCTGCAAAGCGAAAATACACTCCCTAGTGGGCGGCGACAATGCGTTTGCATGGCTGCTAAAAACTGCTAGCGAGCGATCAACTCGGAATGACCCCCATTATTTCAGCATGTACACATCTGCAACTGATAGTAGTGGTGAGGCTCCTGTCAGATTAATACCGGAGTATTGTGGTCTTACTGTTTGGTATGTACAGGCTTGGAGATGTAGCAGAGTTTCTGTACACACCAGTGGATGCCTTACAACTACGATCAGCCCAGTTACTTAATCAGTGGAGTGGTTTCATTGACGGGGGTGTGGTTCATTAGGTCAACATGAGTTAAGTCGACATACATTGGGTCGACTATGTGATGAGCGGGTTCGGTTCCTCGGAATCCGAACCCGCCCGAACTTCACCTTTTTTTTACACGGGTCCGAGCGACTCGGATCCTCCCGCCTTGCTCGGTTAACCCGGGCGCGCCCGAACGTCATCATCCCGCTGTCGGATTCTCGCGAGACTCGGATTCTATATAAGGGAGCCGCGCGTCGCCGCCATTTTCACACGTGCATTGAGATTGATAGGGAGAGGACGTGGCTGGCGTCCTCTCCGTTATAGTAGAACACAGAGTGACTTAGTTAGTTATAATTGGGGGGACGGGGAGCAGCTGTTAGGGAGTACAGTGCAGGGTTTTGATTAGTTTAATCCTTTGTTTCTCTGCCTGAAAAAAAGTCTCCACCATATCTGTGCTCACTCAGTGTGCTGCACTGCTGCATGATATATCTGTGCTGAGTGCACTGCTCACACTGCCTAATTGTGGGGACTGGGGAGCAGTTATAGCAGGAGTACAGTGCACAGTTTTGCTGACAGTGACCACCAGTCCAGTATACGTTTGTCTGCCTGAAAAACACTGTGGTGTTTTTTTTTTTTCTTCATGCTAGTTTGTTTAGCAGTCTGCTGACAGTGTCCACCAGGTCCGTTATACAGTATATTATATATATAAGCACTAAGCAGCAGTACGGTAGGCCACGGCTGTACCTACCTCTGTGTCGTCAGTGCACTCGTCGTCCATAAGTATAAGTAATACTATACTATCCATCCATCTACATTGTATACCTGTGGTGTTTTTTTTTTCTTTCTTCATACTAGTTTGTTTAGCAGTCTGCTGACAGTGTCCACCAGGTCCGTTATACAGTATATTATATATATAAGCACTAAGCAGCAGTACGGTAGGCCACGGCTGTACCTACCTCTGTGTCGTCAGTGCACTCGTCGTCCATAAGTATAAGTAATACTATACTATCCATCCATCTACATTGTATACCTGTGGTGTTTTTTTTTTCTTTCTTCATACTAGTTTGTTTGGCAGTCTGCTGACAGTGTCCACCAGGTCCGTTATACAGTATATTATATATATAAGCACTAAGCAGCAGTACGGTAGGCCACGGCTGTACCTACCTCTGTGTCGTCAGTGCACTCGTCGTCCATAAGTATAAGTAATACAATACTATCCATCCATCTACATTGTATACCTGTGGTGTTTTTTTTTTCTTTCTTCATACTAGTTTGTTTAGCAGTCTGCTGACAGTGTCCACCAGGTCCGTTATACAGTATATTATATATATAAGCACTAAGCAGTAGTACGGTAGGCCACGGCTGTATCTACCTCTGTGTCGTCACTCGTCATCCATAAGTATAAGTAATAATAGTATACTATCCATCCATCTACATTGTATACCTGTGGTGGCTTTTAGTTGTGCGCAAAATATGGAGAACAAAAATGTGGAGGTTAAAAAAATAGGGAAAGATCAAGATCCACTTCCACCTCGTGCTGAAGCTGCTGCCACTAGTCATGGCCGAGACGATGAAATGCCATCAACGTCGTCTGCCAAGGCCGATGCCCAATGTCATAGTACAGAGCATGTAAAATCCAAAACACAAAAGATCAGTAAAAAAATGACCCAAAAATCTAAATTAAAAGCGTCTGAGGAGAAGCGTAAACTTGCCAATATGCCATTTACGACATGGAGTGGCAAGGAACGGCTGAGGCCCTGGCCTATGTTCATGGCTAGTGGTTCAGCTTCACATGAGGATGGAAGCACTCATCCTCTCGCTAGAAAAAAGAAAAGACTTGCGGCAAAAGCACAGCAAAGAACTGTGCGTTCTTCGAAATCACAAATCACATAGGAGAGTCCAATTGTGTCGGTTGCGATGCCTGACCTTCCCAACACTGGACGGGAAGAGCTTGCGCCTTCCACCATTTGCACGCCCCCTGCAAGTGTTGAAAGGAGCACCCGCAGTCCAGTTCCTGATAGTGAAATTGAAGATGTCAGTGTTGAAGTACACCAGGATGAGGATATGGGTGTTGCTGGCGCTGGGGAGGAAATTGACAAGGAGGATTCTGATGGTGAGGTGGTTTGTTTAAGTCAGGCACCCGGGGAGACACCTGTTGTCCGTGGGAGGAATATGGCCATTGACATGCCTGGTGAAAATACCAAAAAAATCAGCTCTTCAGTGTGGAAGTATTTCAACAGAAATGCGGACAACAGGTGTCAAGCCGTGTGTTGCCTTTGCCAAGCTGTAATAAGTAGGGGTAAGGACGTTAACCACCTCGGAACATCCTCCCTTATACGTCACCTGCAGCGCATTCATAATAAGTCAGTGACAAGTTCAAAAACTTTGGGCGACAGCGGAAGCAGTCCACTGACCAGTAAATCCCTTCCTCTTGTAACCAAGCTCGCGCAAACCACACCACCAACTCCCTCAGTGTCAATTTCCTCCTTACCCAGGAAAGCCAATAGTCCTGCAGGCCATGTTACTGGCAAGTCTGACGAGTCCTCTCCTGCCTGGGATTCCTCCGATGCATCCTTGAGTGTAACGCCTACTGCTGCTGGCGCTGCTGTTGTTGCTGATGGGAGTCGATCGTCATCCCAGAGGGGAAGTCGGAAGACCACTTGTACTACTTCCAGTAAGCAATTGACTGTCCAACAGTCCTTTGCAAGGAAGATGAAATATCACAGCAGTCATCCTGTTGCAAAGCGGATAACTGAGGCCTTGACAACTATGTTGGCGTCCGGTATCCGCTGTTAGTTCACAGGGAACTAGACAATTTCTTGAGGTAGTGTGCCCCCGTTACCAAATACCATCTAGGTTCCACTTCTCTAGGCAGGCGATACCGAGAATGTACACGGACGTCAGAAAAAGACTCACCAGTGTCCTAAAAAATGCAGTTGTACCCAATGTCCACTTAACCACGGACATGTGGACAAGTGGAGCAGGGCAGACTCAGGACTACATGACTCTGACAGCCCACTGGGTAGATGTATTGCCTCCCGCTGCAAGAACAGCAGCGGCGGCACCAGTAGCAGCATCTCGCAAACGCCAACTCGTTCCTAGGCAGGCTACGCTTTGTATCACCGCTTTCCAGAATACGCACACAGCTGAAAACCTCTTACGGCAACTGAGGAAGATCATCGCAGAATGGCTTACCACAATTGGACTCTCCTGGGGATTTGTGGCATCGGATAACGCCAGCAATATTGTGCGTGCATTACATCTGGGCAAATTCCAGCACGTCCCATGTTTTGCACATACCTTGAATTTGGTGGTGCAGAATTATTTAAAAAACGACAGGGGCTTGCAAGAGATGCTGTCGGTGGCCAGACGAATTGCGGGCCACTTTCGGCGTACAGGCACCGCGTACAGAAGACTGGAGCACCACCAAAAAAACCTGAACCTGCCCTGCCATCATCTGAAGCAAGAGGTGGTAACGAGGTGGAATTCAACCCTCTATATGCTTCAGAGGATGGAGGAGCAGCAAAAGGCCATTCAAGCCTATACATCTGGCCACGATATAGGCAAAGGAGGTGGAATGCACCTGTCTCAAGCGCAGTGGAGAATGATTTAAACGTTGTGCAAGGTTCTGCTGCCCTTTGAACTTGCCACACGTGAAGTCAGTTCAGACACTGCCAGCCTGAGTCAGGTCATTCCCCTCATCAGGCTTTTGCAGAAGAAGCTGGAGGCATTGAAGGAGGAGCTAAAAGGGAGCGATTCCGCTAGGCATGTGGGACTTGTGGATGGAGCCCTTAATTCGCTTAACAAGGATTCACGGGTGGTCAATCTGTTGAAATCAGAGCACTACATTTTGGCCACCGTGCTCGATCCTAGATTTAAAACCTACCTTGGATCTCTCTTTCCGGCAGACACAAGTCTGCTGGGGTTCAAAGACCTGCTGGTGACAAAATTGTCAAGTCAAGCGGAACGCGACCTGTCAACATCTCCTCCTTCACATTCTCCCGCAACTGGGGGTGCGAGGAAAAGGCTCAGAATTCCGAGCCCACCCGCTGGCGGTGATGCAGGGCAGTCTGGAGCGACTGCTGATGCTGACATCTGGTCCGGACTGAAGGACCTGACAACGATTACGGACATGTCGTCTACTGTCACTGCATATGATTCTCTCACCATTGAAAGAATGGTGGAGGATTATATGAGTGACCGCATCCAAGTAGGCACGTCAGACAGTCCGTACTTATACTGGCAGGAAAAAGAGGCAATTTGGAGGCCCTTGCACAAACTGGCTATATTCTACCTAAGTTGCCCTCCCTCCAGTGTGTACTCCGAAAGAGTGTTTAGTGCCGCCGCTCACCTTGTCAGCAATCGGCATACAAGGTTACTTCCAGAAAATGTGGAGAAGATGATGTTCATTAAAATGAATTATAATCAATTCCTCCATGGAGACATTCACCAGCAGCAATTGCCTCCAGAAAGTACACAGGGACCTGAGATGGTGGATTCCAGTGGGGACGAATTAATAATCTGTGAGGAGGGGGATGTACACAGTGAAAGGGGTGATGAATCGGACGATGATGATGAGGTGGACATCTTGCCTCTGTAGAGCCAGTTTGTGCAAGGAGAGATTGATTGCTTCTTTTTTGGTGGGGGCCCAAACCAACCAGTCATTTCAGTCACAGTCGTGTGGCAGACCCTGTCGCTGAAATGATGGGTTGGTTAAAGTGTGCATGTCCTGTTTATACAACATAAGGGTGGGTGGGAGGGCCCAAGGACAATTCCATCTTGCACCTCTTTTTTCTTTCATTTTTCTTTGCGTCATGTGCTGTTTGGGGAGTATTTTTTGGAAGGGCCATCCTGCGTGACACTGCAGTGCCACTCCTAGATGGGCCAGGTGTTTGTGTCGGCCACTAGGGTCGCTTAGCTTACTCACACAGCTACCTCATTGCACCTCTTTTTTTTCTTCTTTGCGTCATGTGCTGTTTGGGGAGTATTTTTTGGAAGGGCCATCCTGCGTGACACTGCAGTGCCACTCCTAGATGGGCCAGGTGTTTGTGTCGGCCACTAGGGTCGCTTAGCTTACTCACACAGCTACCTCATTGCGCCTCTTTTTTTTCTTCTTTGCGTCATGTGCTGTTTGGGGAGTATTTTTTGGAAGGGCCATCCTGCGTGACACTGCAGTGCCACTCCTAGATGGGCCAGGTGTTTGTGTCGGCCACTAGGGTCGCTTAGCTTACTCACACAGCTACCTCATTGCGCCTCTTTTTTTTCTTCTTTGCGTCATGTGCTGATTGGGGAGTATTTTTTGGAAGGGCCATCCTGCCTGACACTGCAGTGCCACTCCTAGATGGGCCAGGTGTTTGTGTCGGCCACTTGGGTCGCTTAGCTTCGCCATCCAGCGACCTCGGTGCAAATTTTAGGACTAAAAATAATATTGTGAGGTGTGAGGTGTTCAGAATAGACTGAAAATGAGTGGAAATTATGGTTATTGAGGTTAATAATACTATGGGATCAAAATGACCCCCAAATTCAATGATTTAAGCTGTTTTTTAGGGTTTTTTGAAAAAAAACACCCGAATCCAAAACACACCCGAATCCGACAAAAAAAATTTGGTGAGGTTTTGCCAAAACGCGTTCAAACCCAAAACACGGCCGCGGAACCGAACCCAAAACCAAAACACAAAACCCGAAAAATTGCCGGTGCACATCACTGCATTAGGTTGACATGATCACTAGGTCGACATTGCCATTAGGACAACATGGAAAAGGTCGACATGAGTTTTTTTACTTTTTTTGGTGTTGTTTTCTTCGCAAAGTGACTGGGAACCCCAATTAGTGCACCGTGTCCCCTCGCATGGCTTGCTTTGCTCGCCATGCTTCGGGCAAGGTGTCTCGCTCTGCTACCGCTGCCCTCGGCACACGTTGCCGTTCCCAATCGTAGTCCACGTGGATTGTTAAGTATGAAAAAGGTCAATAAATGGATTTTTTTTTTTCAAAACTCATGTCTATTTTTTTCCATGTCAACCTACTGACCATGTCGACCTAGTGAACATGTCGACCTAATGCATGTCGACAAAATGTGGTCGACACAATGTATGTCGACCTAGTGACCACCATCCAGTGAATGGAGCGGAACTTGAGCATAGTGGGGTATCACACAATACCCCAGCTGGTGAGTGTATGTACAGTATGTTGGTACTAGGTGCAGGATCCTGAAACATGTCTATATCAGCATGTAATCACAGGTCTCACTGGAGCTAAGTGGAAGACTACTGTCTCCCACTGTTTCACTCAGTGGCTCTGCACCCACTCCATAGTCACCTCGGTGGCCATCTTGGATTCTGTGTAGTAGCACACTTCACAAGTTTAAAAACTTCTGCAATAACCAAACATCATACATTTTACTTGTTTATTTGGAAGTGAGGGAAAACAACACAAATAAGTTTGCTCTAAATGGGATCGAAGAAAACAGATTTACCTTACATATAGAAGGAGAGAGAATTGACAGCATAGGAAAGGAATGAGTTAAACATCTTGTGAGGGTGTGGACCTAGCTGGTAGGAAAGTATAGCCCTTGGGAAAAGGGGAGGGTTAGTATATATAGGGAAGGATAGGCCATTTTGTCTCTCTCTGGTTGGTGAAATTGCCTTGTTGTGTGGGTGAGTGCTGCAGTGCAGAACTTCCCATTTTATTCACAATTTCCCTGCGTTTTTTTTTTTCGATTTTGGGGTGTTTCTTCAGTTCCCTGCATCCCTACATTAGCTGGAAGCATATAGCTCCCCTGCATTCCCTTTGTAAAAAATGGCTTCCCGACCTCGACGTTCCGCCGGGCCCCCAGCTCGGTACCGCGCTTATGGCGGTGGAGCTGGACCGGGGGAAGGGGTGGTAGGCCTGGGGGACGGGGGCTCCGTCCCCTGGGGCCTCCACGGGCTCGGGCGGGAGAGCGCAGTGCGGCGGACCAGGTCGGCCTCGCCGCTGGGGTCCGGGCCGGCTTTGCCGGGCTGGGCGCGGGCGGCGGGGGTGGGCCGGAGGTCCGGTCCGGCCTCCCGGAGGTAGACGGGCATCGGCCCTCGCCTCCGGGAGCGGCAGCTGAAGCGGCGGTGTCCGGCGCCCGCGGGGCGCTGCGCATGCGCGCTGCATCGGGGCGCCCGGCGGGGAATCCACACGCGGCCTCTATCAATCCCCCCTTGCCGCGGCCGGGTGGAGGTGCCGGGCGGGGGGGGGGGGAGGCCGGACGGGGGTCGGTTGTTCGCCGCGCGGGGCTTGTTACGGAGCCTCGCGCGGCGGGTGCTACAAGTGCGGCAGGCGGGAGCTCTGTGGCTGAGAGCAGTGGGACGCGCGCACGAGGTGTGCACGCGCCCACTGCTCGCCCTCCGGCGGCGCCAGCCGCGCACGTGGGCGCGCAGCGGCGCCGCCAGCCCTGCTGTCCTCCCCTGATATCTCCCCGGCAGCCGGAGTCCGGCGGGGGCCGGGGGGGGGAGAGGCAGGGCACTTTCTGATGCAGGGGACTGGCAGGGGCGTGCGGGATCGGCACAAAGGGGTGCGGCAGCAAGAGGTGACGGGGCGCGCGCACGGGATGCGCGCGAGCCCGTGCCAACTGCGAGCGGCGCCGTGCGCACGCAGCTGCGCCACGGGTTTCCCTGTCTCCCCAAATCAATCCCCTGGAGCCGGAATCCAGCGGCCTGCGGGGGAGGAGGGGGGACAGGGAATGGGTCAGTGGCCGCAGGGCTGCTGCACGCGCCGCTTGGTCTCGCGGCGGCTCCCTCCCAGCGGCGAGGGATAGTTCCGATCCGCAGGAGTAGAGGGCGTATTCGGAGGGAGAGAGTGAGGGCAGTGCGGGCACCGACAGGGGTGCCCCCGCTTTCCCGCTGGGGCAGCGGGCGTCGGGTGCCCGGTTCACGCCGGTCGGGCGGCGGGCCCGTGGTCGCGCGCGGGCCCCGGCTGAGGGGCCCTTGGGGCCTTAGGCCGCGTTTTGGGGGCGGTCACGACCTCTCCGGAGCGTCTGCCCTGGCCACGGTGGTGGAGGCATTAGGGCCGCTAGCCGCGGCTGCCTCCCCGAGGGCGGCTGCAAGTTCCGGCGCGCCTGCGGGGGCAGGCGGGTCCGGCGGGCTTCGGCGGCGCAGCGTGTGGCACGCGCCTGCCGGGAGCTCGGGGCGGCCGCCGCGTAATTGGAACAGGGTCCGGGGCAGGACGCGCAGGGGCGCGCTGCGGCAACGCCCCCCTCACGGAGGGCGCGGCATGCGCCGCGAGTGCTGGCTGGGTCCTCCGCTTCTTTCTCTTTTACAGGGGATCTCGGGGAAGTGGAGATGGCAGAGTTCGAGGAGGAAGACGTCGGTTTGGCCACGCCGGAGGATTCCATGTCGGGGCAGTCGGCGGCATCAGGTGAGGTGGTGCAGTCGGTATCGGGTTCCTCCACGAGCTCTAGTTCTCATAGTTCTTCCTCTTCCTCCTCTTCATCTTCTCTGTCGTCGCAGGCGTCCGAAGTCAGTAGCACGACTAGGGCAAAGAAGCGGGCGACGAAATTCGCCAAGAGGGCAGCGGGCCAGCAGAAGAGGCGGAAGAGGCACAAGCGGCTTAGCGAGGAAGCTCGTAGGGCCAAGAAACGCCGCGATTTGCCCGGTGTTGTTTGCTGCGACTATACTGCTGTAATGCAGGGGCTGCGAGATAGCTGCCGCAGGAAGATTCGCAGAGGGGACTTCGTTGATGTGTTCGTCTTGACGAAGGACGCGAAGAAGGAGTATAAGGCGGCGGCCGCAAAGAAGGGCATCGGGGCTGAGGCATTCCGTACCTTCGATAATTGGCTGGCCGGGTTCTGGGTCTTCGCGGCGTGCTACCTGAAGGACAGGCCGGACGAGCACATGAACATAATTCGGTACCTGCATCTCGTACACGACATGCAGCGCACGTCTTCGGGATCGGAGTGGCGTAGGTATGACCAGGAATTCAGGGAAAAGCAGGACGGTTTGCAGGTCATGGACTTTGGGTTCAAGTACGTTGAAGTCTGGCTCAAGGTCACGCGGGCTTCGCAACAGGCTGAGGAGCCCCGGAAACCGGGGGGCGGACGGGCACCGCGCAGGGTCGTCCGCCCAGGGGTCCGGCGCGGACGGCGGATTGGCCAAGCCAGGTAGGTCGGCCGTCCGTGCAGGGGGGGCGAGCCGCCACAAAAGGGAAATGTTTCGCGTTTAACAACGCGGCGTGTTCCTTCGGCAAACAGTGTCGTTTTCGACACTCGTGCCTGCAATGTGGCGGATCCCACCCAGCCTCCTCCTGCTTCAAAGGCAGTCGGCAGGGTGCCCGGGGTAAGCAAACTTACCCCAGACAGGCCGCGGGCGGGGAGCGCTCCGCAGAGCGCCAACACCAATTAAATTGGAGACTATGGGCCGGTGGTTGGACTGGTATCCGAATAGGGAGGATGCACAATTTTTGTTTTCCGGTTTTCAGTTTGGGTTTCGCTTGCCTGTTGCGAGCGAGGTGTCCGTGCAGGCCCAGCGGAACCTCCAGTCTGCCCGAACCTTGCCGTTAGTGGTGCGGGAGAAAGTGGATAAGGAGGTCAGGTTGGGCAGGATGGAGGGACCGTTTCTATCGCCCCCGGTGGATGACTTGGTCATCTCTCCAGTGGGGGGTGGTTCCCAAGAAGACTCCAGGCGCTTTCCGGCTCATTCAGCATCTTTCTTACCCGTCGGGGGCGTCGGTCAATGACGCAATACCGCCGGCTCATTGCTCGGTGGTGTATCAGTCGTTTGACGAAGCGTTGGAGATGGTCCGCAGTTACGGGACTGGGGCCCTCATGGCTAGGATGGATGTTGAGTCCGCTTTTCGGTTGCTGCCATTACATCCGGACTCATTCCGTTTTATGGGTTTCCGGATTGGAACGGAGTATTTCATCGACAAATGTTTGCCGATGGGATGTTCCGTTTCATGCTCATTTTTCGAGCGTTTTAGCACGTTTCTACATTGGTGCGTGGAGTCTTCGTCAGGGGGTCACGGGGTCGCCCATTACCTCGATGACTTCCTGTGCGCGGTTCCGGCAAATTCACCACGGTGCGGCGACTTGCTTTTCAGCATCCGAGCGCTGTTTTTCCACTTCGGCGTTCCTGTGGCCGAGGATAAAACAGAGGGCCAGTCCTCCTGTTTGTCCTTTTTGGGGATTGAGATTGACACGGTGGCAGGATCGTGTCGGCTGCCTCGGGACAAGGTGGTGAAGCTCCGCGACGCTATTTGCCGGTTTGAGGGGTCGCGTAAGGTCACACTGCGGCAGGCGCAGTCCTTGCTGGGCATGTTGAACTTTGCTTGTCGGGTAATCCCGATGGGCAGGGTTTTCTGCTGTAAGCTAGAAAGGGCGACTGCGGGGTGTGTCAGACCACACCATTTCGTGCGTTTGTCCTCAGAGATTAAGAGGGATTTGGCCGTATGGGCCTCGTTCCTGGAGGACTTCAACGGGGTGTGTATATGGCAGGCCCCAATGGTGGACAGCGCTAGGTTGCAGCTGTTCACCGATGCAGCGGGTGCCTCTGGATTCGGTTGCTATCTGGAGGGATCCTGGTGCGCGGCCTCGTGGCCGGCGGAATTGCATCGCGAAGGTTTGACTAAGGACCTTTTGCTTCTGGAGCTTTTCCCCATTATGGTGGCGCTGGAGGTATGGGGCGATCGGCTGGCTCATCGTAGCATCTTGTTTAGATGTGACAATCTGGGCGTGGTGCATGCGATAAATAACCAGAGGGCGAAGTCGCTGGTCGTTCTGCGGGTGCTGGGGCAGTTGCTGTTGACATGCCTACGTTGAAACGTGTGGTTCCGCGCGCAGCATGTGCCGGGGCTGGAGAACGGAATTGCTGACGCGTTATCACGAGGGCAGTGGGAAAGATTTTGTTTGTTGGCACCCGAGGCCGACGAGCATGGTTTTCATTGTCCCGGTTATGTTTGGCAGGTGATCGGGCCGGACTGGAGGGTCTAGCGTTGCGGTCAGTCGCGCCAACCACGCTTAAGGCTTACAGGCAAGCTTGGAGCGAGTGGGAGGAGTTTGTTCAAGGACGGAATTCACAAGGTAAGAGCGGGCATCGGATGATGCTTTCTTTTATTTGGCAGCTGTATGTTTCGGGTAGGTCCAGAGCGGTGGTAGCCCGGTACTTGGCTGGTATTTCGTTTTTCAGCAAAATAAAGGGCGTCCCCGACGTGACGAAAAGTGGGATTCTGCTGAAGGCGATGAAAGGATGGGCGCGAGTCGCGCCGACGCCGCCTGATGGGAGGCGGCCCATTGATGCGGCCTTGTTGCCGGCTGTCATCAGGGCGGTGGGAGGTGTCGCATCGTCCATGTTTGAGTCGCTGTTGTTCAGTTTGGCGTTCTCAATGGCTTACCACGGGGCCTTTAGGGTTTCGGAGTTGGTAGCGCCTTCTAAGCGAGCAGATTCGCGCATGCTTGTCGGGGACGTGGTGGTGGGTGAGAGGTCCTTGCTTTGCAGATTGCGTCGCTCTAAGACGGACCAAGTGGGGAGAGGTCGATGGGTCACCTTGGTTCCGGCACTTGATGAGAGCATTTGCCCAGTAAGTTTGGCAGTGCAGTATGAGGCAGTACGGTCCGACGGTCGGGGGTCATGGCTGCTGCATTATGACGGGCTGCCGATGACGAAGTATCAATTTCGTTGGATGCTGGGTCGCTGTCTTGCGAGCTTGGGCCTTCCACCCGCTGCGTTCGGGACGCATTCCTTCCGCATAGGGGCTGCGATGTCGGCTGCGGCGGCGGGATTTTCCATGGCTGAGATCCAGGCGGTGGGGCGATGAAAGTCGTCAAGTTACAGACGGTATATTCGCCCCGTTGCATGAGATGTTGGCTCGCGCGTACTTTTTGTTCAATTGCAGTTGTTTAATCATGTTGTTACAGTTCAGTACGTTATGGTGTTGTGCGTTTGTTTGTCTTCCCGTTTTATCCTACTCAGGGATTAGCTACTCGCCGTTGCGGGCATGAGCCGGCAGCGGGGGTCTGGAGTTATTTTGCGATTTTTTGCCTGACTTGACGGACTGAATTCTAATCCACAATTCGGCTAATCTGTTCTAATCAGAGTCCCTCAGCAGGTCTTTACGCTTTCACCTCCAGCTGAGTTCTTACATGTTTTACCCTTTTTTTACCCCCCCCCCTTTTTATTTTCTTAATTTTGCTTTCATCTTTCCCATTTGTGTGTTCATGTTCTGCTTCAAATTGGCTGGAAGCTCGTGCAGATCGGCTAGGCCGAGATTTCTGCAATATTCGGAAACAAAATTTTTCTTTTTGGCAGATCCTTCAGGTTAACGCACTTACTGAATTATGGTATAGATATTTAGTAGGGATGTGCACTTGAAATTTTTCGGGTTTTGTGTTTTGGTTTTGGGTTCGGTTCCGCGGCCGTGTTTTGGGTTCGACCGCGTTTTGGCAAAACCTCACCGAATTTTTTTTGTCGGATTCGGGTGTGTTTTGGATTCGGGTGTTTTTTTCAAAAAACCCTAAAAAACAGCTTAAATCATAGAATTTGGGGGTCATTTTGATCCCAAAGTATTATTAACCTCAAAAACCATAATTTCCACTCATTTTCAGTCTATTCTGAATACCTCACACCTCACAATATTATTTTTAGTCCTAAAATTTGCACCGAGGTCGCTGGATGACTAAGCTAAGCGACCCTAGTGGCCGACACAAACACCTGGCCCATCTAGGAGTGGCACTGCAGTGTCACGCAGGATGGCCCTTCCAAAAAACACTCCCCAAACAGCACATGACGCAAAGAAGAAAAAAAGAGGCGCAATGAGGTAGCTGTGTGAGTAAGATAAGCGACCCTAGTGGCCGACACAAACACCTGGCCCATCTAGGAGTGGCACTGCAGTGTCACGCAGGATGGCCCTTCCAAAAAACACTCCCCAAACAGCACATGACGCAAAGAAGAAAAAAGAGGCGCAATGAGGTAGCTGTGTGAGTAAGATAAGCTACCCTAGTGGCCGACACAAACACCTGGCCCATCTAGGAGTGGCACTGCAGTGTCACGCAGGATGGCCCTTCCAAAAAACACTCCCCAAACAGCACATGACGCAAATAAAAATGAAAGAAAAAAGAGGTGCAAGATGGAATTGTCCTTGGGCCTCCCACCCACCCTTATTTTGTATAAACAGGACATGCACACTTTAACCAACCCATCATTTCAGTGACAGGGTCTGCCACACGACTGTGACTGAAATGACGGGTTGGTTTGGACCCCCACCGAAAAAGAAGCAATTAATCTCTCCTTGCACAAACTGGCTCTACAGAGGCAAGATGTCCACCTCATCATCATCCTCCGATATATCACCGTGTACATCCCGCTCCTCACAGATTATCAATTAGTCCCCACTGGAATCCACCATTTTAGCTCCCTGTGTACTTTGTGGAGGCAATTGCTGCTGGTCAATGTCTCCACGGAGGAATTGATTATAATTCATTTTAATGAACATCATCTTCTCCACATTTTCCGGAAGTAACCTCGTACGCAGATTGCTGACAAGGTGAGCGGCGGCACTAAACACTCTTTCGGAGTACACACTTGTGGGAGGGCAACTTAGGTAGAATAAAGCCAGTTTGTGCAAGGGCCTCCAAATTGCCTCTTTTTCCTGCCAGTATAAGTACGGACTGTCTGACGTGCCTACTTGGATGCGGTCACTCATATAATCCTCCACCATTCTTTCAATGGTGAGAGAATCATATGCAGTGACAGTAGACGACATGTCCGTAATCGTTGTCAGGTCCTTCAGTCCGGACCAGATGTCAGCATCAGCAGTCGCTCCAGACTGCCCTGCATCACCGCCAGCGGGTGGGCTCGGAATTCTGAGCCTTTTCCTCGCACCCCCAGTTGCGGGAGAATGTGAAGGAGGAGATGTTGACAGGTCGCGTTCCGCTTGACTTGACAATTTTGTCACCAGCAGGTCTTTGAACCCCAGCAGACTTGTGTCTGCCGGAAAGAGAGATCCAAGGTAGGTTTTAAATCTAGGATCGAGCACGGTGGCCAAAATGTAGTGCTCTGATTTCAACAGATTGACCACCCGTGAATCCTTGTTAAGCGAATTAAGGGCTCCATCCACAAGTCCCACATGCCTAGCGGAATCGCTCCCTTTTAGCTCCTCCTTCAATGCCTCCAGCTTCTTCTGCAAAAGCCTGATGAGGGGAATGACCTGACTCAGGCTGGCAGTGTCTGAACTGACTTCACGTGTGGCAAGTTCAAAAGGTTGCAGAACCTTGCACAACGTTGAAATCATTCTCCACTGCGCTTGAGACAGGTACATTCCACCTCCTATATCGTGCTCAATTGTATAGGCTTGAATGGCCTTTTGCTGCTCCTCAAACCTCTGAAGCATATAGAGGGTTGAATTCCACCTCGTTACCACTTCTTGCTTCAGATGATGGCAGGGCAGGTTCAGGCGTTTTTGGTGGTGCTCCAGTCTTCTGTACGTGGTGCCTGTACGCCGAAAGTGTCCCGCAATTCTTCTGGCCACCGACAGCATCTCTTGCACGCCCCTGTCGTTTTTTAAAAAATTCTGCACCACCAAATTCAAGGTATGTGCAAAACATGGGACGTGCTGGAATTTGCCCATATTTAATGCACACACAATATTGCTGGCGTTGTCCGATGCCACAAATCCACAGAAGAGTCCAATTGGGGTAAGCCATTCCGCGATGATCTTCCTCAGTTGCCGTAAGAGGTTTTCAGCTGTGTGCGTATTCTGGAAACCGTGATACAAAGCGTAGCCTGCCTAGGAAAGAGTTGGCGTTTGCGAGATTCTGCTACTGGTGCCGCCGCTGCTGTTCTTGCGGCGGGAGTCCATACATCTACCCAGTGGGCTGTCACAGTCATATAGTCCTGACCCTGCCCTGCTCCACTTGTCCACATGTCCGTGGTTAAGTGGACATTGGGTACAACTGCATTTTTTAGGACACTGGTGAGTCTTTTTCTGACGTCCGTGTACATTCTCGGTATCGCCTGCCTAGAGAAGTGGAACCTAGATGGTATTTGGTAACGGGGGCACACTGCCTCAAGAAATTGTCTAGTTCCCTGTGAACTAACGGCGGATACCGGACGCACGTCTAACACCAACATAGTTGTCAAGGCCTCAGTTATCCGCTTTGCAACAGGATGACTGCTGTGATATTTCATCTTTCTCGCAAAGGACTGTTGGGACAGTCAATTGCTTGGTGGAAGTAGTAAAAGTGGGCTTACGACTTCCCCTCTGGGATGACCATCGACTCCCAGCAGCAACAACAGCAGCGCCAGCAGCAGTAGGCGTTACATGCAAGGATGCATCGGAGGAATCCCAGGCAGGAGAGGACTCGTCAGAATTGCCAGTGACATGGCATGCAGGACTATTGGCATTCCTGGGGAAGGAGGAAATTGACCCTGAGGGAGTTGGTGGGGTGGTTTGCCTGAGCTTGGTTACAAGAGGAAGGGATTTACTGGTCAGTGGACTGCTTCCGCTGTCGCCCAAAGTTTTTGAACTTGTCACTGACTTATTATGAATGCGCTGCAGGTGACGTATAAGGGAGGATGTTCCGAGGTGGTTAACGTCCTTACCCCTACTTATTACAGCTTGACAAAGGCAACACACGGCTTGACAAATGTTGTCCGCATTTCTGGTGAAATACTTCCACACCGAAGAGCTGATTTTTTGGTATTTTCACCAGGCATGTCAACGGCCCTATTCCTCCCACGGACAACAGGTGTCTCCCCGGGTGCCTGACTTAAACAAACCACCTCACCATCAGAATCCTCCTTGTCAATTTCCTCCCAGCGCCAGCAACACCCATATCCTCCACATCCTGGTGTACTTCAACACTGACATCTTCAATCTGACTATCAGGAACTGGACTGCGGGTGCTCCTTCCAGCACTTGCAGGGGGCGTGCAAATGGTGGAAGGCGCATGCTCTTCACGTCCAGTGTTGGGAAGGTCAGGCATCGCAACCGACACAATTGGACTCTCCTTGTGGATTTGGGATTTCGATGAACGCACAGTTCTTTGCGGTGCTTTTGCCAGCTTGAGTCTTTTCAGTTTTCTAGCGAGAGGCTGAGTGCTTCCATCCTCATGTGAAGCTGAACCACTAGCCATGAACATAGGCCAGGGCCTCAGCCGTTCCTTGCCACTCCGTGTGGTAAATGGCATATTGGCAAGTTTACGCTTCTCCTCCGACAATTTTATTTTAGATTTTGGAGTCCTTTTTTACTGATATTTGGTGTTTTGGATTTTACATGCTCTGTACTATGACATTGGGCATCGGCCTTGGCAGACGACGTTGCTGGCATTTCATCGTCTCGGCCATGACTAGTGGCAGCAGCTTCAGCACGAGGTGGAAGTGGATCTTGATCTTTCCCTAATTTTGGAACCTCAACATTTTTGTTCTCCATATTTTAATAGGCACAACTAAAAGGCACCTCAGGTAAACAATGGAGATGGATGGATACTAGTATACTTATGGATGGACCAGCGACTGCCGACACAGAGGTAGCTACAGCCGTGGACTACCGTACTGTGTCTGCTGCTAATATAGACTGGATGATAAGGAGATGAAATTAATATATATATATATAATATCACTAGTACTGCAGCCGGACAGGTATATATATTTATTATGTAATGACTGATGACGGACCTGCTGGACACTGTCAGCTCAGCAGCACCGCAGACTGCTACAGTAAGCTACTATAGTAGTATGTATAAAGAAGAAAGAAAAAAAAAAAAACACGGGTAGGTGGTATACAATTATGGATGGACGAGCGACTGCCGACACAGAGGTAGCTACAGCCGTGGACTACCGTACTGTGTCTGCTGCTAATATAGACTGGATGATAATGAGATGAAATCAATATATATATATATAATATCACTAGTACTGCAGCCGGACAGGTATATATATTTATTATGTAATGACTGATGACGGACCTGCTGGACACAGTCAGCTCAGCAGCACCGCAGACTGCTACAGTAAGCTACTATAGTAGTATGTATAAAGAAGAAAAAAAAAAAAAACCACGGGTAGGTGGTATACAATTATGGATGGACGAGCGACTGCCGACACAGAGGTAGCTACAGCCGTGGACTACCGTACTGTGTCTGCTGCTAATATAGACTGGATGATAATGAGATGAAATCAATATATATTATATCACACTAGTACTGCAGCCGGACAGGTAGATATATTTATTATGTAATGACTGATGACGGACCTGCTGGACACTGTCAGCTCAGCAGCACCGCAGACTGCTACAGTAAGCTACTATAGTAGTATGTATAAAGAAGAAAGAAAAAAAAAAACCACGGGTAGGTGGTATACAATTATGGATGGACGAGCGACTGCCGACACAGAGGTAGCTACAGCCGTGGACTACCGTACTGTGTCTGCTGCTAATATAGACTGGATGATAATGAGATGAAATCAATATATATTATATCACACTAGTACTGCAGCCGGACAGGTAGATATATTTATTATGTAATGACTGATGACGGACCTGCTGGACACTGTCAGCTCAGCAGCACCGCAGACTGCTACAGTAAGTTACTATAGTAGTATGTATAAAGAAGAAAGGAAAAAAAAAAACCACGGGTAGGTGGTATACAATTATGGATGGACGAGCGACTGCCGACACAGAGGTAGCTACAGCCGTGGACTACCGTACTGTGTCTGCTGCTAATATAGACTGGATGATAATGAGATGAAATCAATATATATTATATCACACTAGTACTGCAGCCGGACAGGTAGATATATTTATTATGTAATGACTGATGACGGACCTGCTGGACACTGTCAGCTCAGCAGCACCGCAGAATGCTACAGTAAGCTACTATAGTAGTATGTATAAAGAAGAAAGAAAAAAAAAAAACACGGGTAGGTGGTATACAATTATGGATGGACGAGCGACTGCCGACACAGAGGTAGCTACAGCCGTGGACTACCGTACTGTGTCTGCTGCTAATATAGACTGGATGATAATGAGATGAAATCAATATATATATATATATATATATATATATATATAATATCACACTAGTACTGCAGCCGGACAGGTATATATATTTATTATGTAATGACTGATGACGGACCTGCTGGACACAGTCAGCTCAGCAGCACCGCAGACTGCTACAGTAAGCTACTATAGTAGTATGTATAAAGAAGAAGAAAAAAAAAAAAACCACGGGTAGGTGGTATACAATATTATATATATATATTATATACAATTATATATATATATATATATATATATTAAACTGGTGGTGACTGGTGGTCAGGTCACTGGTCACACTATCAGCAACTTGCAAGTAGTACTCCTAAGCAGACAATCACAATATATATTATACTGGTGGTCAGTGTGGTCACAATGGCAGTGTGGCACTCTGGCAGCAAAAGTGTGCACTGTACGTTATATGTACTCCTGAGTCCTGCTCTCAGACTCTAACTGCTCCCCACTGTCAGTGTCTCCCCCACAAGTCAGATAATATACAGTCACACTATCTATCACTTCAGCAAGTAACTAGTACTCCTCCTAATGCTCCCCAAAATTACTACTGTGTCTCTCTCTACTGTCTCACTCTCTTCTCTATAAACGGAGAGGACGCCAGCCACGTCCTCTCCCTATGAATCTCAATGCACGTGTGAAAATGGCGGCGACGCGCGGCTCCTTATATAGAATCCGAGTCTCGCGATAGAATCCGAGCCTCGCGAGAATCCGACAGCGGGATGATGACGTTCGGGCGCGCTCGGGTTAACCGAGCAAGGCGGGAAGATCCGAATCGCTCGGCCCCGTGTAAAAAAACATGAAGTTCGGGCGGGTTCGGATTCCGAGGAACCGAACCCGCTCATCCCTAATATTTAGTAACCAATTTTTCCCCCTTTCCTCCTCTTCAGGTTGGTTTGCTGATGACTTGACCGTTTGGGTGGTGGGCCACTCGTATGTGTTTTGGGCCGCAAAGTTTTTAGCCTCGGCGGGGGCTCAGCGGTTTCCTAGGGCTGAGGGAGTTAGATGGCTTGGTTGGCGAGGAATGATGTGGAAAGATCTGAGGAGTAGGCTAGTTAGTCAGGCCAGCAAGCATGGAGTTCCTAGAGTATTGGTTGTCCATCTAGGTGGCAACGACCTAGGGAAGACAACATCTTTGGAGTTGCGGTGTGCCATGATACAGGATCTGGCAAGTGTGGCCGCAGCATGGACCAATTGTGCAATGGTTTTCTCCCTGATAGTGCCAAGGTTGAGTTGGCGAGGGGTGGCGGATGGTCGCCTGATGGATGAGGCCAGAAAGAAGGTGAATGGGGCGGTGGCGAAGTGGGTGCTGTCCCACGGAGGCAAGGTAGTTCGCCACGCAAGGATTCGATTCCGAGACAGTCACCTTTTTCGGCCTGATGGTGTGCATCTATCCAATGAGGGGATTATGTTTTTCCTGGAGGATCTGTTCCTAGTGTTGCAGAAGTTAGGGTAAGGTTATGGTGGCGGTGCGAAGACTCTGGGGGAGGAGTCTTTCGCTGTTGGCGGAAAAGAACGGCAGTTTGTAGTTGTATGGTAAGCTGTAGTGATTTACAGTTTGATTTGGTTTAGGTGCACTCACCTCCATCGACTTATTGGCCGCTCGACCACCCGACCGGGAGGCAGCGGAATGGGCACCCATCAGGGTGGGAAGTCACTGTGGGGGTTGAGCTAGCACCTATTACCGTTTTGATAGTTTGTAGTTAAATTAGGGTGGTTTTGATTTTAGCATTTTAAGGTTAGCGTCAGTTTAATAGAGCCGTTCTTTTTTCTGCCACCATATGCCGGCTGAATCGGCATCTTAACAAAGTTTTCATTTACAGGTTTGCTATGGTTAGGGTCAAATAAATAGCTAGCAATTTTTCTGCCAAATTCAAGTCTCCGTGTCTTTATTTCTTGGTATTAGAGGTAACGAATGCTTTACTTAGAATGAAGGGGTCCACCAAATGTCACTAGGATGTTTAGGAGAGAGAATTGACAGCATAGGAAAGGAAT
The DNA here is from genome assembly GCF_028390025.1 of Pseudophryne corroboree. Lineage (NCBI taxonomy): Eukaryota > Metazoa > Chordata > Amphibia > Anura > Myobatrachidae > Pseudophryne > Pseudophryne corroboree. The sequence continues at coordinate 797,085,441 of NC_086448.1, forward strand.
GAGTTAAACATCTTGTGAGGGGTGGACCTAGCTGGAAGGAAAGTACAGCCCTTGGGAAAAGGGGAGGGTTAGTATATATAGGGAAGGATAGGCCATTTTGTCTCTCTCTGGTTGGTGAAATTGCCTTCCCGCCCTCCCGCCCTGTTGGTAGAGGTTCTGGCACGGAGTACCTTGGCATTGAATTGTTGGCTGGTTTTATCGTAGGCTATTTATTGGCGGAAAAGAACGGCAGTTTGTAGTTGTATGGTAAGCTGTAGTGATTTACAGTTTGATTTGGTTTAGGTGCACTCACCTCCATCGACTTATTGGCCGCTCGACCACCCGACCGGGAGGCAGCGGAATGGGCACCCATCAGGGTGGGAAGTCACTGTGGGGGTTGAGCTAGCACCTATTACCGTTTTGATAGTTTGTAGTTAAATTAGGATGGTTTTGATTTTAGCATTTTAAGGTTAGCGTCAGTTTAATAGAGCCGTTCTTTTTTCTGCCACCATATGCCGGCTGAATCGGCATCTTAACAAAGTTTTCATTTACAGGTTTGCTATGGTTAGGGTCAAATAAATAGCTAGCAATTTTTCTGCCAAATTCAAGTCTCCGTGTCTTTATTTCTTGGTATTAGAGGTAACGAATGCTTTACTTAGAATGAAGGGGTCCACCAAATGTCACTAGGATGTTTATGCAAAATCATTGGCTGTAATATATTCAACACAACCAAATCTGCTAATTTCTTGCCCATGATAACCTTTTTTGCCCATGAAAACCTCAGCCTTTATTGGGTCCTTTGTTTTTGTTTTTTATTTGCTCAGATTTAGTATAGCCTTTGGTCTATCCTATGCAATTGTATATTCCCCTACAGTGTTATCTTCTCCCACTGGTTGGGAGGCTACTCCACCCATCCTCTACAAGTCCGCTGAAGCAGTGTTTCCTCAAACTATAAAAATATGCCCCCACAGTGTCAGAAACACATATGCCCCCCCAGTGTCAGAAACACATATGCCCCCCCAGTGCCAGATACACATATGCCCCCAGTGCCCCATATGCCCCCCCCCCCCGTGCCAACTACACACCCTCCCCGGGCTCCCCCACTGCTCTGAGTTTTGGGAAGGAACCGGAGGACACAGCGCGCGCCTCTCCTGGCTGTGTCCATCCTGTGTGTGTCTCCAGCGGCGTGTCTGTCAAATGAAGTGCCAGTTCGTGAGCCAATCAGAGCTCGCGGACCAGCAGCTGCCGGTCCGTGAGCTCTGATTGGCTAATGAACCAGCACTTCATTTAACAGACACGCCACCGCCGGAAAACCCAGGAGGGACACACAGGAGAGGTGCGCACTGTGCCCTCCGGCTCCTTCCCAAAACTGACAGCAGCAATCAGTGGCGGCGGCGGCGCCCCCGCAGCCCTGCGCCTCCAAGCCACCGCAGGTGCTGCGGGGGCAGTAGTTACGCCACTGGTTGGCAACTATGTGTATTGCTCAGTTCACAGAATAGTTATGTGTTGCCTGGTGCTACCTCATCATACTGTACATGAGCTGAGTTCTTTTCTTGTGGGAGATTTATCAAACAGTGAAAACAGTGGAGTGGTGCACAAGAGGAGACATTGCCCATAGTAGCATCTACTTATCATTTTATAGAATGTGCTTGATAAGTGCTACCTCAAAGCCAATTAGTTGCTATGGGCAACTTCTCCACTCTTCACACTGCTTGATACATCTTCCCCCCTTTTGTCTCCATGAGGTCATGTAGTCCTGTGCTCAAGAGAGGGTCCATCATGTTTCATGAATAGAAAAGCAAGCACAATGGGGGAGATGTATCAAAGCTAGGAGAGAGATAAATTGGAGAGGTAAAGAACCAACCAATTAGCTCCTAACTGCCATGTTACAGGCTGTGTAAAAAAGGACAGGAGCTGATTGGTTTCTGTGTTGACCATTGTCGTGTCGACCTTTTGAGCCTGTCAACCCAGTGCATATCGACCTAATAACAGCTGAAGGGCCGCAGTTTGGACATGCCTGGCCTAGACACTGCAGATCATCCCTGCACCCCTCCAGTTTTTCTCTCTCCAAGCTTTGATAAATCTCCCCCAATATGTGAGGACTTAGGAATAGAAATAATAGCCGGCTCATCTTATGGAAAGACCTAAGCGACTGCGGTATACACCAGTGCACTAACCCTCACGACTCAGCTCAATAAGCAGCTTCAACAGAGCTTCAGATGTTCTGGTTTTATGCGCTCAGAAGAAAGCGCATCCAGCGCTGGTGCTCCGTAACTGGCTGCCTTTCTCCTCTGACTGATTACTGCACCTCGTTACTCCACATTGTTCTAGAGCGATTTTCCATGATCCAATCCATGCATTCATATACTGTAGTGCCGCGGCGCACATTGTATTGCAGATTTGATCTCTCACAAAGACCTTTTATGATAGCACGAGCTGCTAGACATTACATGGAGAGTAATGCCAGCCAGGTATCTGGACTTCATCCTATGCAGGAGCAATTAGCTCACTTCCACGTGCCAGGCCTTCGCCAGTGTATCTAATGAGCATTTATGAAAACTGCTTTGCAGAAAAGCACATGGCGGAGATCTTGTGGATTATATTGAACACTGAAGTCATTTTATATTTGCAATTAATGAACAAAGGGGGTCATTCCGAGTTGATCGTAGCCCTGCAAAATTTTGCAGGGCTACGATCATGACCATAGACATGCGGCGGGACGCCCAGCACAGGGCTATCACGCCCCGCATGTCAGTGCCGGCCCCCCCAGCAGAAGTGCAAAAGCATCGCACAGCGGCGGTGCTTTTGCACTTTAGGAGTAGCTCCCGGCCAGCAGCGGCTGCGTATGACATCACGCAGCCGCTGCAGCCCGCCCACCGCATGGTCCGGCCACGATTGCAGTTCTGACCCGATCGCATCGCTGCGATAAACTGCAGCGTGCGATTGGGTCAGAATGACCCCCAATGGGCCTAATTCAGGGTTAATCGCAAAAGCAATATCTTTCTCTAATGGGCAAAATCATGTGCACTGCAGGTGGGGCACATGTAACATGTGCAGAGAGAGTAAGATTTGGGTGGGTTATTATTTCTGTGCAGGGTAAATACTGGCTGCTTTATTTTTACACTGCAATTAAGATTTCAGTTTGAACACACCCCACCCAAATCTAACTCTCTCTGCACATGTTACATCTGCCCCCCCTGCAGTGCACATGGTTTTACCCATTAGAGAAAGATTATGCTTTTGCGATCAGGTCTGAATTAGGCCCTATGTATGTTACTCGTAAAAAAAATCCTGTAAGTGATTTTATTGATTCCATTTTCATGTACAATGTAGCCGCGCTCATTCATCCTGCGTCATGGCCGCACATGCATACTTGCCGCGGGTGCGATTTAGTTGCACCTGTGATCGGCTCGTAGTTGCACCTGTGATCGTAGTTGCACCTGTAGTTGCACCTGTGATCGGCTCGTAGTTGCACCTGTGATCGGCTCCATAGAAAGCATATGGTCACGGTTGTGAATTAGACGCAGTCCTGAACAAGGACATATATATGACATTATTGACTAACACCGAGAACACCATTCCCAGAAGAAAGCCATTAAGTGGCTGAAACGCCTTGGCCAAATACACCACATCGTTTAACAACATTCTATTCAACCGTCTGCAGTAAATCTAGAGCACCATTGTGGAAGCTGAGTAACGGTAGCGGTCACGTGACAAACAAAACCAGAAGCCTGGAAGCCAGTCTTGCCGAGAACATCCAAAGCTACATGCAGCCAGGGAAGAGCCAGTGGATTCACAGGAGAAATGGAACAGGTACCAACGAGAGTAAGTACAGGTGAGTCTGTGTAGTGGAGGGGATGACCGGCTGACAGCTTCCAGGAGCCGAGGCCAGTGACATCTCCTCCCCAAGCTGCGATCGGTACTCAGTGGGACACAGGCACCAAGGGACGTCCGTACACAGACGCACCATGGCAGCTGACCCTACGGGTACACGATCAGTCCCACCCCGTTTGTGTCCCGTGTTACCACTAACCACAATCTTATTGTATTGTTACACTTATTAAGTAAAGACCGTTTCTTCTGTCTGCATTGGTTGTAGTTTACACTCTCCGATCACTCACACAAGTCTTGTACTCTCACAGTTGCTGAGCGCAGTGCGATCTCCATTACTCACCTGTTATCTCAGTAGGATAGGTCACCTACTATAGTGCGGCAGTTCGCTGAAATCACTAGTTACAATAGCCCAGTGCGCAGGGTAAAAGTAGGCCTCACCTAATATCTATACGTTCCCCAGAGACAGCTTCTTCGACCATCTTCAATCCAGCATTGCGGACTTTGGGAACTAATGAGGACCGCAGCGCAGTTTGGTGATGGAGGTGCGGGCACACACATTGCGGTCGCATCCCCGATTGAAGCGCCTGCAATGTGATTGACATCGGTGGGCGTTAGCGTGATGGCGACGCAGCATTGGGGGAGTGGGGCGGGCTGAACGGGGGGCAGGCGTCACACGCAGCCGCTTTTATTTAAAAAAATGGCTGCCGACTGCCTGACAGCGCAGCCGGGATGCGCTCCCAGGAGTTAATCTTAATTCCGATGCGTCCACAAGGGTTTCCCGTGTACCCCTGTGGGCCAGTCCAGCCATAGATCCACCTGGGTATAAAGCCCCGTATGAAAGTAAAAATAAACAAATGATATAGATAAATTATATCCTCGCACTTATTTCATTAAATGTTTGGTGTCCTCCCCTCCCCCGCCCTATCTCACTGACTGCTTTTGGTCTGTCTTTCATATGAATTCATTAGGGTAAATTTACTAAGGTTGGAACTTTTTAGAACTGGTGATGTTGCCCGTAGCAACCAATAGAGTCTATCTATTATCTTCTATAATCAGCTACATAAATGTTAAGTAGAATCTGATTGGTTGCTATGAGCAATATCACCAATTCTAAAAAAACTCCCACCTTAGTAAATTTAACTCATTGTCTATCTAGACCAGTGATTTTCAACCTTTTTTTACTCGCGGCACACCAAACAATGGCCCTCATTCCGAGTTGATCGGTCGCAAGGCGAATTTAGCAGAGTTACACACGCTAAGCCGCCGCCTACTGGGAGTGAATCTTAGCTTCTTAAAATTGCGACCGATGTATGCGCAATATTGCGATTACTAACTACTTAGCAGTTTCAGAGTAGCTTCAGACTTACTCTGCCTGTGCGATCAGTTCAGTGCTTGTCGTTCCTGGTTGACGTCACAAACACACCCAGCGTTCGCCCAGGCACTCCCACCGTTTCTCCGGCCACTCCTGCGTTTTTTCCGGAAACGGTAGCGTTTTCAGCCACACGCCCCTGAAACGCCGTGTTTCCGCCCAGTAACACCCATTTCCTGTCAATCACATTACGATCGCCGGAGCGAAGAAAAAGCCGTGAGTAAAAATACTTTCTTCATAGTAAAGTTACTTGGCGCAGTCGCAGTGCGAACTTTGCGCATGCGTACTAAGCGGATTTTCACTGCGATGCGATGAAAAATACCGAGCGAACAACTCGGAATGAGGGCCAATATTTTAAAATTGCCAAGGCACACCATAAGTTCCCCACAGAAAAAAAACAAAACACACACATTGGCCCTCACAGTAAAAAAAAAAATCCACACACATTGGCCTACACAGAAAAAACAATCACATTGCTCCCCACATAAATAATGTTGCTCACACATAAATCAATCACATTTCTACCCACATAAATCCTATTGCTCCCCACATGAATTATTCACATTGTTCCCCCCATAAATCCTTATTCTCCCCACATAAATCCTATTGTTCCCCACAGGAGAACTAAAATAACAAATATTAGCCCCCAGTGGTCAGCTGTCCTCCTCCCTGTCTCTCAGTGGCGGGAGTGATTCATAGTGGAGTGCTGCGAATACTGAGCAGCAAGCGGTCGGGCAGGTGTGGATGTGGGTGGGAAGGAAAGCTGTGTATGCAGGCAGGAACTGGATGATATGTATGCAGGCTGGTGGGCTAGCTGGGTGGTGAAATGCGGCGGCCGTGACCTATGATATCACACCGCCGCATCTTCAAGGCATAGGTCACGGCCGGAGCACGACTAATCCTCTAAGAAGAGCCTGGGCCAACAATTCACTCTGAAGGTGCAGGAAGCTGCTCTGGCTCCGTGGCACACCTTGCAACTGGTTGCGGCACACTAGTATGCCACGGCACACTGGTTGAAAAAGCCTGGTGTAGACAATGTCACTGAGATATATTGGTGTGTCTACTGTACAGACCTAAAAATGCAATTGAAAATATGACATTTTTCTAAAGATCTACATAATCAATATGATATTATTGTGTGACTGTACCACAAGTACTGTACATCAGCAACCTATTTATAACACAGTAAAAACAAGACTATACTACACAAGAAAACACCTTTTTCTAGCATAAAGTCCTGGTGTACAGTTTTTTTCCCCAGTGAAAATCAAAAAGATATTTTCCCTTTTAAACAATGATTTTTCCCACATGGAGGATTAAGAGATATCTATACTGAGAGGAATGTTTATCTTCCTGTCTGAGATGGTATAAATGTTTTTGTAGGATTTTCTACCCTATTATTTTTGCAAAACTGTTAATTTCACATTTTTATAAATAATTATAATATACGGTAAGCAGACTGGCAGTGCCAAGGGGACATATAGATTTTCACAGACCCCCTGTTTAGAACAGGGGTAGGCAATAACAGCTCTCCAGCTGCTGTAGGACTACACATCCCAGCGTGCCCTGCCACAGTTTTGGTATTAGTGCATGGTCAAACTGTTGCAGGCTCTGCTGGGATACGTAGTTCAGCAACAGCTGGTGGGCCGCTCCCGAGTTTAGAAGATCTGCCATTGTCATGGTAAGTAAGGCAGGGTTATCATTATTTGTTTTAGCACGTGAATCATCCCAGAGGTCTCATTGGAGGGATCTGGATGGGTCCTGTTTGATCGTAGATTGTGTTTGCAGGGTTATAATGCAACAAAGTTTATTTGCGATGACCAGCTGATACCATATTTTTTCCCCAAAAACCACTCTGAAATTGGGTTTTTTATGAGTGAATTAGGTGAAGAACATGAATTTAATCCTATCTAAAATGATTTTAGTTAAAAAAATAAAAATAATAATAATATTTTCAGATTTTTTTGTAAATATATTTTTCCAAACATCAAAACATCGATCGAGAACATCGTGACCGTCAGAACATCGGAAACATTGCGACCATCGTGGCTTTCATTTTGAAAGCCGGGATAGCCTCCAGGTACATAGGGACGGCTTGGGGGGGTTAATTTACACTCCCCAGTTGCTGCTATTGTCTGCAGCCGCAGGAGGGGGGGGGCGGGGGGGTCCTACCATGCTGACCGATCAGCAGTGATCCGCAGCCAGAAGGGGAGAGTGCAGGGAGGCAGAGGGACAGCAGCAGCGGAGGGAAGTTTCCTGCCACTGCTAGCACTCTCTATTATTATTATTATTATTATTATTATTACATTTTATTTATAAGGCGCCACACGTGTTTCGCAGCGTCGTACAAAGGACAGTACAGGGAGACAAACCTAGCATTATAGTAAATAAATAACAGAAACAGAGTACAGGTAACAAGGAGCACCACAATTCTCAAGACATAATACAGCTAAGATGTAAGTAGTGAGGGAGTGATCATCGTACTACTAGGGTAAAGATGGTCGCTGAGTAGGGGAGAGCTGCTAGTGAAATGTGTCGAGAAGAGGGCTTAGATAACAAGAGGAAAGAGGGCCCAGCTCTGAAGAGCTAACAATCTAGTGGGAAGGGTCGACAGACAGATGACATGAGGTGCAAGCAAGCGGGAGGCAGCCTGATGGCAGCATGCAAGCAAAGCTGAGATGTTCAAGGCATGAGGCAGGGGGATGGAGGAGCAGCCTCAGGACTAGGTTATGCATCGGGAGGGTATGCTTTGATGAATAGGTGGGTTTTTACTGCTCATTTGAAGCTTTGCAAGGTAGGGGAGAGTCTAATGAAGCGGGGGAGCGCGTTCCACTGAAAGGTTGCAGCACGGGCATAGTCTTGAACTCGAGCATGCGAAGTAGTGACCAGGGCGGTGGAGAGGCAATGGTCATTGGTCGAGTGTAGGGGGCGGGAGGGAGTATGAAGGGAGAGGAGGTTGGAGGTGTAGGGAGCAGTGGAATTAGAGATGGCCTTGTATGTGAGGGTGAGGAGTTTGAAGAGGATTCTGTAGGGGAATGGGAGCCAGTGTAGATTTTGTCGAAGGGGAGTGGCAGATGTGGAACGGCGGGAGAGGTAGATAAACCTAGCTGCAGAGTTCAGGACAGAATGGAGGGGAGCAAGATGGGAGCAAGTGAGGCCAGTGAGAAGAACATTGCAGTAGTCGAGTCGTGAGATGACCAGTGAGTGGATGATAAGTTTAGTTGCACTCTGGGAGAGAAATGGCCTGATACGAGCAATGTTGCGTAGCTGGAACCGACAAGATTGTGCCAGAGCTTGGATGTGGGGTGCAAAGGAGAGGGAGGAATCAAGAATGATGCTCAAGCAGCGGAGTTGGGGAACGGGGAGATGGTGGTGTTGTCAACAATGATAGAGATATTGGTCGGGGGTGTTACTCTGGATGGGGGAAAGATGATGAGTTCAGTTTTGTCCATGTTGAGCTTCAGAGAGCGCTCAGACATCCAGGAGGAGATTGCGGAGAGGCAGCTGGAAACCTGAGAGAGGACAGAGGGGGACAGATCAGTAGAGGAGAGGTAGAGTTGTGTGTCATCAGCGTAGAGGTGGTATTGAAGGCCAAAGGAGTTAATGAGCGCACCCAGCGAAGAGGTGTACAGGGAGAACAGAAGTGGGCCGAGGACAGAACCCTGAGGGACACCAACAGGAAGGATGGAAGGGTGTGAGGTGGTGCCGGAGGCAGACACAGAGAAGGAGCGGTTAGTAAGGTAAGAAGCAAATCAGTCAAGGGCAGTGCTAGAGAGGCCAGCGTTTTGGAGTGTGCGGAGGAGAAGAGGATGATCCACGATGTCAAAGGCCACAGAGAGGTCCAGAAGGATAAGCAGTGAGTAGATTTGTCCGAAAGCAGGTCATTGGTGACTTTCACCCGGGCAGTCTCAGTGGAGTGGAGTGGGCGAAAGTCAGATTGTAGTGGATCAAGGATGGAGTTGTCAGAGACGTAGCTTGTGAGATGGCTGTAGACCAGTTGTTCAAGTAGTTTGGAGGCGAACGGGAGAAGAGAGATGGGGCGGTAGCTAGTGGGTGATGAAGGGTCGAGGTTGTTTTTTTGAGAATACAGTAGGTGAGACCAGAGCATGTTTGAATGGTGAGAGATAGATACCGGTAGAGATAGGTTAAAGAGGTGAGCAAGGTGGGAGCAGGCAGTGGGGTAGAGGGAGCGGAGAAGACGGGAGGGGAGGGTGTCCAGGGGGCAGGTGGAGGGGGGGGGGGGGAGGGACTGGACTTCCTTGTCTGTAGTGGGACAGAAGGAGGACAGGGTGGGATAGATGGAGAGGAAGGATGATGGGGGCAGGGGGGTAGCAGAGGGGTGACGGCGGAGATGTCGTGTCGGATGTTCTCAATTTGTCTGTCTGACTGGTCGCATTCTGTGCGACCAGGTCAGATAAAGCACTTGCAGGCATGGTCGCATCTGATGCGACTATGCCAGGCAAGTGGTTAATTGTCACAATTTCTACACATTTCCCAGGGGATGTAGAAATTGTGACATTCATCAAACTCCGAAAATGCTTTATTTTGGGATTTTGAAAGAGAAACTGTTCACCATCCTGAGAAGGTGAACAGCCCCCAAATCTCTTCACAAGCTGCCGTTTATACACGGCAATAAGGTGCTGGCAGGGGAGGAGGGAGGCTGTGGACCTCTGTTGCTGCCGGTGGCCAGGGGTGGGGGTTGCGCGGCAATAAGGTGCCGGCGGGGGAGGAAGGGGGCCGCAGCTGCAGTAGATCTGATGCTGGTGGCCTGGGATGGGGTTACGCATCAATGGGGTGCCAACATGGGAGGAGGGGACCTGCGGCGGACCTCTAGTGTCGATGGCAAGGGAGGGGGGCTGGCAATAAGGTGGGGGAGGAAGGAGACCACGGCTGCAGCAGACCTCTGGTGTGGGAGTCTGCAGCAATAAAGTGCCGTCGAGAGCACGGCTGCAGCGGATCTCTGGTGGGGGCAATAAGGTGTCAGTGGGGGAGGAGGGGGCCGCAGCTGCAGCGGATCTCAGGTGCCAGCAGGGAGGGGGGCTCGGCATTAAGGTGCTGGCAGGGGAGGAGGGAGGCCACGGCTGCAGCTGACCTCTGTTGCTGCCGGGGTGTGGGGGTTGCGCAGCAATAAGGTGCCGGCGGGGGAGGAGGAGGCCGCGGCCAGGGCCGGCTCTACCATTAGGCAGCTTTAGGCGGCTGCCTAGGGGCGCCGGCCTCTTGGGGGCGTCATTGAATTAATCTAGCAAAAATCTGAAGGATGAATCTGTATGCAGCCTTCTCTTTTTACACTGCGCTGGTTGCTGCTGCAGGTGTAATCGGGTTCACTATGGCTGGCCGGCGGTCGGGCTCCCGGCGACCAGCATACCGGCGCCGGGAGCCCGACCGCCGGCTTACCAACAGTGTGGCGAGCACAAATGAGCCCCTTGCGGGCTCGCTGCGCTCGCCACGCTACGGGCACGGTGGTGCGCTACGCGCGCCACACTATTTTATTCTCCCTCTATGGGGGTCGTGGACCCCCACGAGGGAAAATATGTGTCGGTATGCCGGCTGTCGGGCTCCCGGCGCCGGTATACTGAGCGCCGGGAGCCCGACCGCCGGCATACAGAAGACCACCCGGTCTAATCATATGTATAATGATGCAATTCACCCCAGCCCACCTGCATCTCCCCTCCGAGAGGTGGTGGAGGTGGTGATTGCAGGTTAGGGGGCGCTAGGCTGAAGCTTTGCCTAGGGTGCAGAGAGATCTTGCACCGGCCCTGGCCGCGGCTGCAGCGGACCTCAGGTGTGGGGGGCCGCGGTATTAAGGTGCTGGCAGAGTGGGGTGGTTGGGATTCTTGGCTCTCACTCTGCAGCAGGGCAACCAGAGGGGAAACAATTATCACTTCCCGAAAAACTGACTTCGCAAAAAGTCCAATCTTTCGGGAGTGATAATTTTAAGAGGGGGCTATGATGAAACATGAAACAAAATTGTGATAAAATGCAAAAAGAAATGCTAAAAATGATCATTGCACAATTTTTTCATGGTGAATATGCACCTAAAGGCTCTAGTGATTGCAACAACCAGCGTAAGTTGTAAGTACAGTGGCATACCTCCCAACTTTGCTGGCATCCAAGGAGTGACATCAGTGCGCGCCCGAAATTAGGGGGCGTAGCCTACCAAAAAGGGGCATGGCCTCACGGCAAGTGCCACGGTCGTAAGCCACGCCCCCGATTTCATCATTATGGGGGCATGGACAGCGCTGTGAGAGCTGGAGGGGGGGGGGGTCCCTCTCTGCCAGGAATAGATGCTGCGTCTATTCACCGCTGCTCTCCTCAGAGCAGCGAGTGACAGGAGGGATCCCCCAACTGCCCCCCCCCCCCCCACTTGCGGGACACTGCGACCTGCGGGTGGGACAGCGGGACAGACTATGAGAAACGGGACTGTCTCGCCAAAATCGGGACAGTTGGGAGGTATGCAGTGGGTCCCATAACTGAGATGGTTTGTTTCATGTTATTTTGACTTTTTTTGTGTGTTTTCCAGTCAAAGGGAAGATAAAAAATCCAACCATAACAAAATATCACTTCACATCATTAAAGAGAAAGATAAAAATATTAGAACATTGGATTTGAACAAACAAAACTTCAGTGTTTTTTCTTCACTTATTTATAACTCTCCAGGGAAAGGTAATCACTGCTCTTTGCCAAGTTACATAGAAACATAGAATTTGACGGCAGATTAAGAACCACTTGGCCCATCTGGTCTGCCCCTTTTTTTTATCCTTTAGGTAATCTCAACCCTTTTTGAACCTTAATTCTTTGTAAGGATATTCATATGCCTATCCCAAGCATGTTTAAATTGCTCTACAGTCTTAGCCTCTACCACCTCTGATGGGAGGCTATTCCACTTACCCACTACCCTTTCTGTGAAGTCATTTTCCCTTAAATTCCCCCTGGACCTCCTCCCTCCAGTCTCAGCGCATGTCCTCGAGTTCTAATACTTCTCTTCCTTTGAAGAATGTTTCCCTCCTGAACTTTGTTAAAACCCTTGGTATATTTGAAAGTTTCGATCATGTCCCCCCTTTCCCTTCTCTCCTCCAAACTCTACATGTTAAGATCTTTTAGCCTTTCCGGGTAAGTTTTGTGATGTAGGCCATGCACCATTTTAGTTGCCCTTCTTTGTACACTCTCTAATGTATTAATATCCTTCTGGAGATATGGTCTCCAGAACTGGACACAGTATTCCAGATGGGGCCGTACCAATGACCTATACAGTGGCATTATTACTTCTATTTTCCTGCTGCTGGTTCCTCTGGCTATGCAACCAAGCATCTGACTAGCCTCCCTCATTGCTTTGTTGCATTGATTTCCTGCCTTTAGTTATATACTTTGCACTTATTATTTTATTTATAAAGATTTCACCATCATGAAACACTAATATGAAACAGAAGGTTTAGCGAAACGCGTCAATGGTGCAATTTCATGTAGAATAAACCTGCCTGCTTATCTAAGGTGTTTTTATAACTAAGGGGGCCCTTTAACAATGTGTCTCTGTGACTCTCCCACACTCACAGCCTAGGTTACTTGACAGCAGCAATGCCCTCTCAAATATGGTGCATGCCATTGAGAGTGTCTGGCTACTCTGTACTGGTAGCATATTTCTGAAGAAATTCCCAGCAGCTTGGTGCCACTCGTAGTCCAGTAACCTGGTAGGATTCTGTTCAGGGTGCGAACCCTTGTGCACTGCACACACTCAGTGGTACAGAGAGGGGGGTACTCCTTTGCCCGGGCCCATGCCTACTGGAGGGGTCCAGGGTTCCACTGATCCCCCTCCTTCCCCGCTGTAGACAGCTGAGAGAGAGAGGACACTGCTGCAGTAATCTCTCTCCCCAGTGCAGCAGCGCACACACTGCCGGGTGCTGCGCTGGGCAGAGAGGCAGCTATAGCAGCGTCCTCTCTTCCAATGTGACGTGCATGGAAGGGGGGGAGGGGGGGGGTGATCATAGAAGGAGAAGTAGACAGTGAAGATTACAATGAATAGGACAAGTATTATTGGGTGTGCTTTAAGTGTATTCTAAACACCAGCAATGAGTTTATCGCCAAGAGAATCTTAAGAACAAAGATAACAGTAGATATTAATTTACAGATAGTGGGCCTAATTCTGAGTTGATCGTAGCAGCAATTTTGTTAGCAGTTGGGCAAAACCATGTGTACTGCAGGAGTGGCAGATGTAACATGTGCAGAGAGAGTTAGATTTGGGTGGGGTCACGGTGTGTTCAAACTGAAATCTAAATTGCAGTGTAAAAATAAAGCAGCCAGTATTTACCCTGCACAGAAAAAATATAACCCACCCAAATCTAACTCTCTCTGCACATGTTATATCTGCCACACCTGCAGAGCACATGGTTTTGCCCAATTGCTAACAAACTTGTTGCTGCGATCAACTCAGAATTACCCCCTGTGGTATGTATTTAGCGTTCACATATTTACCCTATCATTGCAAATTTACTGACTGCTTTCAGCTCTTATCCATGATGAAACACAATGATCTGCCCTCTGTCAGACCCAAATGAAATGCATATTGATTGTGCGTGTCTTTTCAGATGCACTTCCCGGAATTCCCTAACTACCACCCTTATCTTACTTATCAGAAGGCGGGACACCGTTACCGCATCAGGGCTAGGTATTATCTTCAAAGCTGCCTGTTTAACCTTTCTGAGCAGAGTTTATAATCTTTCCCCATTTGACCAAATATATATTTAGTTCTTTGATTCATCAGTCTAATTATTTGCAGGACAAAAGGAAACTAGTAAGGGCTGGCAGTTTACCTGTACATGTTACTGACACGCAATTCACAAAGTGTTCATGCATGTTATAGAATTAGATTAGATTCTGGTGACATCAGAAACACATTGCTGGATGTAGAATTCTTTAATAATATGGGGAGAGTGAATCATAGAAGCACGGAAAGCTCAACTTTACATTTTGCTTCTAAAAATAATTTCGCCATCTCAGGATGGTGTAAGGAGGTAAGAGGAGAAGAGCAGAGGAGACTGCTGACTCCCCACCTCCTCCCTGTTATCTCCACCCCCTACACTGACTAGAGATGTGCACTTGAAATTTTTCGGGTTTTGTGTTTTGGTTTTGGGTTCGGTTCCGCGGCCGTGTTTTGGGTTCGACCGCGTTTTGGCAAAACCTCACCGAATTTTTTTTGTCGGATTCGGGTGTGTTTTGGATTCGGGTGTTTTTTAAAAAAAAAACTAAAAAACAGCTTAAATCATAGAATTTGGGGGTCATTTTGATCCAAAAGTATTATTAACCTCAAAAACCATAATTTCCACTCATTTTCAGTCTATTCTGAACACCTCACACCTCACAATATTATTTTTAGTCCTAAAATTTGCACCGAGGTCGCTGGATGACTAAGCTAAGCGACCCTAGTGGCCGACACAAACACCTGGCCCATCTAGGAGTGGCACTGCAGTGTCACGCAGGATGGCCCTTCCAAAAAACACTCCCCAAACAGCACATGACGCAAAGAAAAAAAGAGGCGCAATGAGGTAGCTGTGTGAGTAAGCTAAGCGACCCTAGTGGCCGACACAAACACCTGGCCCATCTAGGAGTGGCACTGCAGTGTCACGCAGGATGGCCCTTCCAAAAAACACTCCCCAAACAGCACATGACGCAAAGAAAAAAAGAGGCGCAATGAGGTAGCTGTGTGAGTAAGCTAAGCGACCCTAGTGGCCGACACAAACACCTGGCCCATCTAGGAGTGGCACTGCAGTGTCACGCAGGATGGCCCTTCCAAAAAACACTCCCCAAACAGCACATGACGCAAAGAAAAATGAAAGAAAAAAGAGGTGCAAGATGGAATTGTCCTTGGGCCCTCCCACCCACCCTTATGTTGTATAAACAGGACATGCACACTTTAACCAACCCATCATTTCAGTGACAGGGTCTGCCACACGACTGTGACTGAAATGACGGGTTGGTTTGGACCCCCACCGAAAAAGAAGCAATTAATCTCTCCTTGCACAAACTGGCTCTACAGAGGCAAGATGTCCACCTCATCATCATCCTCCGATATATCACCGTGTACATCCCGCTCCTAACAGATTATCAATTCGTCCCCACTGGAATCCATCATCTCAGCTCCCTGTGTACTTTGTGGAGGCAATTGCTGCTGGTCAATGTCTCCACGGAGGAATTGATTATAATTCATTTTAATGAACATCATCTTCTCCACATTTTCTGGAAGTAACCTCGTACGCCGATTGCTGACAAGGTGAGCGGCGGCACTAAACACTCTTTCGGAGTAAACACTTGTGGGAGGGCAACTTAGGTAGAATAAAGCCAGTTTGTGCAAGGGCCTCCAAATTGCCTCTTTTTCCTGCCAGTATAAGTACGGACTGTCTGACGTGCCTACTTGGATGCGGTCACTCATATAATCCTCCACCATTCTTTCAATGGGGAGAGAATCATATGCAGTGCCAGTAGACGACATGGCCGTAATCGTTGGCAGGTCCTTCAGTCCGGACCAGATGTCAGCATCAGCAGTCGCTCCAGACTGCCCTGCATCACCGCCAGCGGGTGGGCTCGGAATTCTGAGCCTTTTCCTCGCACCCCCAGTTGCGGGAGAATGTGAAGGAGGAGATGTTGACAGGTCGCGTTCCGCTTGACTTGACAATTTTCTCACCAGCAGGTCTTTGAACCCCAGCAGACTTGTGTGTGCCGGAAAGAGAGATCCAAGGTAGGTTTTAAATCTAGGATCGAGCACGGTGGCCAAAATGTAGTGCTCTGATTTCAACAGATTGACCACCCGTGAATCCTTGTTAAGCGAATTAAGGGCTCCATCCACAAGTCCCACATGCCTAGCGGAATCGCTCTGTGTTAGCTCCTCCTTCAATGTCTCCAGCTTCTTCTGCAAAAGCCTGATGAGGGGAACGACCTGACTCAGGCTGGCAGTGTCTGAACTGACTTCACGTGTGGCAAGTTCAAAGGGCAGCAGAACCTTGCACAACGTTGAAATCATTCTCCACTGCGCTTGAGACAGGTGCATTCCACCTCCTATATCGTGCTCAATTGTATAGGCTTGAATGGCCTTTTGCTGCTCCTCCAACCTCTGAAGCATATATAGGGTTGAATTCCACCTCGTTACCACTTCTTGCTTCAGATGATGGCAGGGCAGGTTCAGGCGTTTTTGGTGGTGCTCCAGTCTTCTGTACGTGGTGCCTGTACGCCGAAAGTGTCCCGCAATTCTTCTGGCCACCGACAGCATCTCTTGCACGCCCCTCTCGTTTTTTAAATAATTCTGCACCACCAAATTCAAGGTATGTGCAAAACATGGGACGTGCTGGAATTTGCCCATATTTAATGCACACACAATATTGCTGGCGTTGTCCGATGCCACAAATCCACAGGAGAGTCCAATTGGGGTAAGCCATTCCGCGATGATCTTCCTCAGTTGCCGTAAGAGGTTTTCAGCTGTGTGCGTATTCTGGAAAGCGGTGATACAAAGCGTAGCCTGCCTAGGAAAGAGTTGGCGTTTGCGAGATGCTGCTACTGGTGCCGCCGCTGCTGTTCTTGCGGCGGGAGTCCATACATCTGCCCAGTGGGCTGTCACAGTCATATAGTCCTGACCCTGCCCTGCTCCACTTGTCCACATGTCCGTGGTTAAGTGGACATTGGGTACAGCTGCATTTTTTAGGACACTGGTGACTCTTTTTCTGAGGTCTGTGTACATTTTCGGTATCGCCTGCCTAGAGAAATGGAACCTAGATGGTATTTGGTACCGGGGACACAGTACCTCCAACAAGTCTCTAGTTGGCTCTGCAGTAATGATGGATACCGGAACCACGTTTCTCACCACCCAGGATGCCAAGGCCTCAGTTATCCGCTTTGCAGCAGGATGACTGCTGTGATATTTCATCTTCCTCGCAAAGGACTGTTGGACAGTCAATTGCTTGGTGGAAGTAGTAAAAGTGGTCTTACGACTTCCCCTCTGGGATGACCATCGACTCCCAGCAGCAACAACAGCAGCGCCAGCAGCAGTAGGCGTTACACGCAAGGATGCATCGGAGGAATCCCAGGCAGGAGAGGACTCGTCAGAATTGCCAGTGACATGGCCTGCAGGACTATTGGCATTCCTGGGGAAGGAGGAAATTGACACTGAGGGAGTTGGTGGGGTGGTTTGCGTGAGCTTGGTTACAAGAGGAAGGGATTTACTGGTCAGTGGACTGCTTCCGCTGTCGCCCAAAGTTTTTGAACTTGTCACTGACTTATTATGAATGCGCTGCAGGTGACGTATAAGGGAGGATGTTCCGAGGTGGTTAACGTCCTTACCCCTACTTATTACAGCTTGACAAAGGCAACACACGGCTTGACAAATGTTGTCCGCATTTCTGTTGAAATACTTCCACACCGAAGAGCTGATTTTTTTGGTATTTTCACCAGGCATGTCAATAGCCATATTCCTCCCACGGACAACAGGTGTCTCCCCGGGTGCCTGACTTAAACAAACCACCTCACCATCAGAATCCTCCTTGTCAATTTCCTCCCCAGCGCCAGCAACACCCATATCCTCCTCATCCTGGTGTACTTCAACACTGACATCTTCAATCTGACTATCAGGACAGGAACTGGACTGCGGGTGCTCCTTCCAGCACTTGCAGGGGGCGTGCAAATGGTGGAAGGCGCATGCTCTTCACGTCCAGTGTTGGGAAGGTCAGGCATCGCAACCGACACAATTGGACTCTCCTTGTGGATTTGGGATTTCGAAGAACGCACAGTTCTTTGCTGTGCTTTTGCCAGCTTGAGTCTTTTCATTTTTCTAGCGAGAGGCTGAGTGCTTCCATCCTCATGTGAAGCTGAACCACTAGCCATGAACATAGGCCAGGGCCTCAGCCGTTCCTTGCCACTCCGTGTGGTAAATGGCATATTGGCAAGTTTACGCTTCTCCTCCGACAATTTTATTTTAGATTTTTGAGTCCTTTTTTTACTGATATTTGGTGTTTTGGATTTTACATGCTCTGTACTATGACATTGGGCATCGGCCTTGGCAGACGACGTTGATGGCATTTCATCGTCTCGGCCATGACTAGTGGCAGCAGCTTCAGCACGAGGTGGAAGTGGATCTTGATCTTTCCCTATTTTTGGAACCTCAACATTTTTGTTCTCCATATTTTAATAGGCACAACTAAAAGGCACCTCAGGTAAACAATGGAGATGGATGGATACTAGTATACTTATGGATGACGAGCGACTGCCGACACAGAGGTAGCTACAGCCGTGGACTACCGTACTGTGTCTGCTGCTAATATAGACTGGATGATAATGAGATAAAATTAAAATATATATATATATCACACTAGTACTGCAGCCGGACAGGTATATATTATGTAATGACCGACCTGCTGGACACTGTCTGTCAGACTCAGCACTGCAGACTCCTAAAGTAAGCTACTAGTATCAAGAAGAAAGAAAAATAAAAACCACGGGTAGGTGGTATACAATTATGGATGGACGAGCGACTGCCGACACAGAGGTAGCTACAGCCGTGGACTACCGTACTGTGTCTGCTGCTAATATAGACTGGATGATAATGATATAAAATTAAAATATATATATATATCACACTAGTACTGCAGCCGGACAGGTATATATTATGTAATGACGGACCTGCTGGACACTGTCTGTCAGACTCAGCACTGCAGACTCCTAAAGTAAGCTACTAGTATCAAGAAGATAGAAAAAAAAAAAAACCACGGGTAGGTGGTATACAATTATGGA
Source organism: Pseudophryne corroboree (assembly GCF_028390025.1). Taxonomy (NCBI): domain Eukaryota; kingdom Metazoa; phylum Chordata; class Amphibia; order Anura; family Myobatrachidae; genus Pseudophryne; species Pseudophryne corroboree. The sequence goes on from NC_086448.1 coordinate 797,104,387, forward strand.
TGGACGAGCGACTGCCGACACAGAGGTAGCTACAGCCGTGGTCTACCGTACTGTGTCTGCTGCTAATATAGACTGGATGATAATGAGATAAAATTAAAATATATATATATATATATATATATATATCACACTAGTACTGCCGCCGGACAGGTATATATTATGTAATGACGGACCTGCTGGACACTGTCAGACTCAGCACTGCAGACTCCTAAAGTAAGCTACTAGTATCAAGAAGATAGAAAAGAAAAAAAAAACCACGGGTAGGTGGTATACAATTATGGATGGACGAGCGACTGCCGACACAGAGGTAGCTACAGCCGTGGACTACCGTACTGTGTCTGCTGCTAATATAGACTGGATGATAATGAGATAAAATTAAAATATATATATATATCACACTAGTACTGCAGCCGGACAGGTATATATTATGTAATGATGGACCTGCTGGACACTGTCTGCAGAATGCGTTTATAAAAACACCACACGACGAGTGTTTAACTTTTTCAGGCAGACAATCACAATATACTGGTGGTCAGCAGACAATCACAATACTGGTGGTCAGTGGTCACTGGTCAGTCACACTGGCAGTGGCACTCTGGCAGCAAAAGTGTGCACTGCACTTAAAATATGTACTCCTGCTATAACTGCTCCCCAGTCTCCCCCACAATTAAGCTGTGTGAGCAGTGAGCACTCAGCACAGTCAGATAATGATATACAGTATTACATATGATGCAGCACACTGGGCTGAGCACAGATATGGTATGTGACTGTGTCACACTGTGTATCGTTTTTTTTCAGGCAGAGAACGGATTAATTAAACTGGTGGTGGTCACTGGTCACACTATCAGCAGCAAGTAGTACTCCTCCTAATAATATGCTCCCCAAAATTAGTGTCTCTCTCTAGTACTCTAGTCTAAACGGAGAGGACGCCAGCCACGTCCTCTCCCTATCAATCTCAATGGACGTGTGAAAATGGCGGCGACGCGCGGCTCCTTATATAGAATCCGAGTCTCGCGAGAATCCGACAGCGGGATGATGACGTTCGGGCGCGCTCGGGTTAACCGAGCAAGGCGGGAAGATCCGAGTCGCTCGGCCCCGTGTAAAAAAACCTGAAGTTCGGGCGGGTTCGGATTCCGAGGAACCGAACCCGCTCATCACTAACACTGACACTTGCCAATCAGAGGAGCCTGGGCTAAGGTGTATACACACGGCGAGATCCTTGCCATGCCGGATGTTAGCCGCGGCGGCTCTCGCCGACGCCCGGGCGTTGCTTGGCAACGGGGCCTGCGCATCATGTCTGCCGCACCTCCTCCTGCTCCCCGCACAGCGCCTGAGAACGGAGGACGCTGTACGCAGTGTGCCACCGGGTCCTTGGCAACGGGGACGCCAGAGGCGGACGGCGTTCTCCGTTGCCATGTCATTTGTAATCCACCTGTCAGCTCTGGGTCGTGCAGCAGGGCAGCTGCACGACATCACTAATTTAGGTTCTCTGCAGCTATTGGAGAGCTCCCTGTTATATTCTCCCTCAGTGCCTGACACAGACGCCGGTGATAGCTTCTGCTGAGCTGCTTCCTGCCTTGGCGTGTTCCTGTCCATAAGTCCTGTGGTATTGCCTGTTCCTGATCCAGGTATCCTGTGTCTTGGAGTCCTCTGGTCTGTTGTCGGAATCCTGCCTGTCCTCCAGTTCTGTGAGCCTGTGTCTGCGGCTTTGGGGGTTCTTGTCCGTCTGCCTGTATTCACACCGGTTTCGTAAGTAGCAGCTTCGCCGCATCTTACGGCCTTGGCCGTAGCTTCTTGTTATATTTGCTTCGGTTTTTCTACAGAGGGTTCTGCATATGCTGTCACCGCCGGTACACAACAGTATTGTGTCGGCGTGTGGACAGCATTGCCTTTGTTGTAGTTTGTCCAGGCGGCTGTGACGCACATACTTCCTTTGAGTTCTGTAGCTCCCCTAACTGGGTATTTCCATATTTAGTTAGAGGTTCCCCTTGTTATCGCCCCGTCTCAGTTTACGCCTTGTCTCCAACTAAGACCAGGGTGCATCAGAGTTGGGCAGACTTAATCCGCCCTTCAAACGCGGCTGCCGTGGGCCCAAGCAAACATAGTCTCGCAGGCGTAGACTGACCACGATGGTGAAACAACGGAATCAGGGCTCCTTAGGGGTTGCTGCTGAGCTCCGTTTCCACTGCAGCATTACGTTCCTATGCTCGGGGCTTGTCCACCCCGAGTACCGAGTACAGTGAACGTAACGTTATCACCGGCCACAAACACAATTTTTTTTTTAAATACTGATATTAAAAACAATGGTGGCCTTGAAATTTTGTCCTCATGAATCCATCAGTATTAGGACAGAATCCCAGCCAGGTCTTGGCCAATCAGATCCAGGAACTCACTCAGATGGTGCAGGATCTTACTCTTCGGGTGAGGTCGCAGGAAGATATTTTGGGAGCCTCCCCGAGTATGTCCCCTGAACCTAAGATGAACCTTCCTGATCGCTTTTCGGGTAACCAGAAAGATTTCTTTAATTTTCGGGAAGGCTGTAAACTTTATTTTCGTTTAAGGCCCCGGTCTTCAGGTACTGAGTCCCAGCGGGTGGGTATAATGATGACCTTACTTCAAGGGGATCCGCAAACTTGGGCCTTTGGGCTAAAACCCGATGACACAGCCTTACTCACAGTAGATGCTTTTTTCAAATCATTAGGCCTTTTGTATGATGATCCTGACAGGGAAGCATCGGCTGAGAGTCACTTGCGTGCGCTAAAACCGGGTAAAAATCCCGCTGAGGCATATTGTTCTGAGTTTCGCCGTTGGTCGAACGACTGTGGCTGGAATGATCCTGCCCTGCGCAGTCAGTTTCGCCTCGGTCTTTCAGAAGTAATCAAGGATAGTCTCATTCAGTATCCAGCTCCGGAGACGTTGGATAAGCTCATGGAGCTTGCGATTAAAATTGATCGCCGTCTCCGAGAGCGGAGAGCTGAAAGAGGGGCTAGTTTCAGGTCTGGTCCATGTGTGTATGTTCTCCCTGAAGACGTTGAGGAGCCCATGCAAGTGGGTCTTTCCCGGTTGTCTTCAGAAGAAAGAGCCAGAAGGCTAAATTTAGGACTCTGTTTGTATTGTAGTGGCAAGGGATATGTTGCACGTAGCTGTCCTAATAAACAGGGAAACGCTCTGATCAAGTGAATAGTGAGGGGGTTCACTTGGGTCTGCAGTTAGTCTCCTCACATGATTCCTTGCAGGTGTAGTACGGCTGACCGGCGGTCTCCTGACCGCCGGTCAGCTTACCGACGCCGGGATCCCGGCAGCTTACCGACGCGGAGGGGCGAGTGCAGCAAGCCCCTTGCGGGCTCGCTGCACTCGCCACGCTGCGGGCTCGGTGGCGACCTGCGGTCGCCACGGGTTCTATTCCCACTCTATGGGTGTCGTGGACACCCACGAGTGGAAATAGTCCCTGTTGGTCGGCATGCCGACCATCGGGACAGTGACCCGTCGGGCTGGTGGAGGAGGTCATGTGACTGTCGGTCAGCTGACCGGCGGTCACATGAATACCACCCTTCCTTGCTAGTGCCTGTTAAAATTTATTCGGGAAGCCTCGGTTCTTCCGTTTCAGCCTTCATTGATAGTGGAGCTGCTGGGAACTTTATGGATCTTGCTTGGGCTCAGACTCTGGGAGTTTCAACTTGATAGACCAATTACTATGCATGGGCTAGACGGTGGTCCACTCTCTAATAGGGTAATTACTCATCGGACCCCACCAGTACAATTAACAGTAGTGGTATTACATTCTGAAAGGATTGAGTTCTTTCTCACTCATTGTCCGGCCGTGCCTGTGGTTTTAGGTCACCCCTGGCTCGTCCTTCATAATCCAACCATAGATTGGCAGTCTGGGGTGATTTCTCGGTGGGGTTCCTACTGTGCTAAGGGATGTATTTCTCGTCCGGGTGGCGGCCGCCACTCCGGAACTCTTACCTTCGGTATATCAGGACTTTGCTGATGTTTTCTCCAAGGGTAATGCTGATATCCTGCCACCTAACCGGTCTTATGACTGCTCTATTGACCTCGTTCCCGGTGCCACTCTGCCTAAAGGGAGACTGTATGCTTTATCCGGTCCCGAGACAAAGTCCATAGATGATTATGTGCAGGAAAGCCTGAAAAAAGGTTTTATTAGGCCCTCGAAATCTCCTTTAAGTGCAGGGTTTTTCTTTGTTGAAAAGATCCTTAAGGCCGTGCATAGACTAACGGGCCCTGAATAAAATCTCTGTTAAGAACACCTACCCCTTACCTTTATTTTCGGTGCTGTTTGATCAGCTCCGCACCGCGGTTATTTTCTCTAAGACCTATCTCAGAGGAGCATATAACCTTCCCGAATAATGTCTGGGGATGAGTGGAAGACAGCTTTTAGTACTCAGTCCGGACATTATGAATATCTTGTGATGCCGTTCGGTCTGTCTAATGCTCCCGTGGTGTTTCAGGATCTAATTAACGATGTCCTCCGCGACTTTCTAGGGAACTTCGTAGTCGTTTATTTGGATGACATTTTAATTTACTCTGAGTCTCCTGAACAGCATGTTGTCCATGTGCAGCAAGTGCTTCAAAGGTTACGAGAGAACCATTTGTACACTAAATTGGAGAAGTGTGATTTCCACATTATGAGGTGTCCTTTTTAGGATATATTATTTCTCCAAAGGGGTTTTTCATGGAGCCAAAGAAACCAGGCAATCTTAAATTGGGCACAGCCCACCAACTTAAAGGCTATCCAGAGATTTCTGGGTTTCGCGCATTATTATAGACATTTTAGTCATGCCTTTTCCAATTTGGTCGCTCCTATTGTGGCGTTAACTAGAAAGGGAGCTGATCCTTCTAACTGGTCGCCTCAAGCCGAAACTGCCTTCCAGGCTCTGAAACAGGCCTTTGTCTCGGCTCCTGTCCTCAGACACCCCAACCCAGATCTTCCTTTTATCGTCGAAGTGGACGCCTCAGAGGTTGGAGTGGGAGCCATCCTTTCTCAAGCGGAACCCAAGTCTCGGGAGCTACACCCTTGTGCCTTCATGTACAGGAAATTCTCGTCTGCTGAATCCAACTATGATGTTGGTAATCGGGAATTGCTGGCAGTCAAATGGGCTTTTGAAGAGTGGAGGCACAGGCTTGAAGGAGCTAAGCATACCATTACGGTATTCACTGATCACAAGAATTTACAGTTTATTGAATCTGCAAAGCGGCTTAATTCCCGGCAGGCACGTTGGGCGCTGTTTTTACACGGTTTAAGTTCATCATCACCTACAGGCCCGGTTCTAAAAACACCAAGGCCGACACCCTGTCACGTTGTTTTTTTCCAGCTCATCATAACCATTCCTCTGCAACTCCCATTATCCCAACATCTGTCATCCAGGCTGGCCTCGCACAGGATTTATTCACACAGCTTGCCCAGGTTCAGCAACAGGCCCCCAGTAATACGCCTGTTGGTTGTCTCTTTGTTCCTGAGTTCTTGAGAAGAAATGTCCTCACAGAATTTCATGATAATTAGGTTGCTGGCCATCCTGGTGTTACTAAAACCTTGGAGTTGATCTCTCGCTCTGTGTGGTGGCCCAATCTTTCTAAGGATGTTAAGGAGTTTGTTCTTTCTTGTCAAGATTGTGCTAAGCATAAAGTGTCCCGATCCTTACCTGTCGGCCAGCTCATGTATCTTGCAAATTCCACTCAGGCCATGGTCACACATTTCCATGGATTTTGTGATAGATCTTCCTCTTTCTTCTGGGTTTCAGGTCATTTGGGTAGTCGTGGACCGTTTTAGCAAGATGGCTCACTTCATTGCTTTATCCCAATTACCATCCGCTCAAGTTTTGGCAGTTTTCATTCTCCGTCATGTTTTTAGGATATAGTCTCGGACCGAGGACCTCAGTTTATTGCCCGTTTCTGGAAACGTTTTTGTGCTTTGTTAAACATGAAACTCTGTTTAACCTCTGGATACCATCCACAGTCTAACAGGCAGACGGAACGTGTGAATCAGTCGTTAAAGCAATATTTACGTCTTTATACTGCCAAACTTCAGAACGATTGGTCAGATTATCTTCCTCTGGCCGAGTTTGCTTACAATAACTCTTACCATTCATCTACCAAGGTGTCTCCGTTCCTTCGGTTCTGGGTTTTCACCCTAGAGCCAATTCTTTTACTCCTCATTATCCAACTTCTTCTTTGGCTTTGACCTCCCGTCTCAGAAATATTTGGAGGAAGGTAAACCTTGCTCTTAAGAGAGCTGCCTTTCGGGGAATTTTTTTTTTTTCGAATAGGCTCCGACGCCCATGCACCTTTAAGGCAGGAGATAAGGTGTGGTTGTCAACTCGCAACATCAAGCTTCGACAACCTTCGGCTAGACTGGGGCCTAGATTCATTGGACCATTTCTTATTATCAAAAAGATTAATCCGGTGGCTTTTCGACTACAGTTGCCAAAGTCACTTAAAATCTCCAACACCTTCCATTGTTCTCTGTTGAAGCCATATGTGCATTCCAGGAAATTTCCTCGGAAAATTTTCCAGGGTAGACCTCCGGTGGATGTTCAGGGCCAACAAGAATTCCTATTCGAGAAGGTGTTGGATTCTAAATTTTCTCGTGGTCTGCTTTATTTTCTGGTCCATTGGAAAGGGTACGGCCCAGAGGAGAGGTCTTGGGTCCAGGACAAGGATTTGCGTGCCCCTAGACTTTAGAAGATGTTATTTCGGGAATTTCCCCATAAACCTGGGTGTAGGGTTTCTTTAACCCCTCCTCAATGGGGGGGGGGGGTACTGTTAGCCATGGCGGGTCTCGCCGGTGCCCGTCCACTGCTTGGCAACGGACATGTCCGCCGCGCCTCCTCCTGCTCCCCGCACAGCACCTGGCAACGGAGGACGCTGTGCGCAGTGAGCCGCCGGGTCCTTGGCAACGGGGACGCCAGAGGCGGACGGCGTTCCCCGTTGCCATGTCATTTGTAATCCACCTTTCAGCTCTGGGTCGTGCAGCAGGGCAGCTGCACGACATCACTAATTTAGGTTCTCTGCAGCTATTGGAGGGCTCCCTGTTATATTCTCCCTCAGTGCCTGACACAGACACCGGTGATAGCTTCTGCTGAGCTGCTTCCTGCCTTGGCGTGTTCCTGTCCATAAGTCCTGTGGTATTGCCTGTTCCTGATCCAGGTATCCTGTGTCTTGGAGTCCTCTGGTCTGTTGTCGGAATCCTGCCTGTCCTCCAGTTCTGTGAGCCTGTGTCTGCGGCTTTGGGGGTTCTTGTCCGTCTGCCTGTATTCACACCGGTTTCGTGAGTAGCGGCTTTGCCGCACCTTACGGCCTTGGCCGTAGCTTCTTGTCATATTTTGCTTTGGTTTTTCTGCAGAGGGTTCTGCATATGCTGTCACCGCCGGTACACAACAGTATTGTGTCGGCGTGTGGACAGCATTGCCTTTGTTGTAGTTTGTCCAGGCGGCTGTGCCGCACATACTTCCTTTGAGTTCTATAGCACCCCTAACTGGGTATTTCCATCTTTAGTTAAAGGTTCCCCTTGTTATCGCCCCGTCTCAGTTTACGCCTTGTCTCCAACTAAGACCAGGGTGCATCGGAGTTGGGCAGACTTAATCCGCCCTTCAAATGCGGCTGCCGTGGGCCCAAGCAAACATAGTCTCGCAGGCGTAGACTGACCACGAGGGTGAGACAACAGAATCAGGGCTCCTTAGGGGTTGCTGCTGAGCTCCGTTTCCACTGCAGCATTACGTTCCTATGCTCAGGGCTTGTCCACCAAAGTACCGAGTACAGTGAACGTAACACCGGATTGACTATGCGATTTCCCTTGAACTCCCCCAGAGCCCAGATAGCACAGATAGCACAGATTTTGACTATCTGTGCTTGAGATTTTGTCTATGTACGATTTTGACTAAGTGCCAATTGTGACTATCCTTTATACTAGATAGTACACTAGATAGCAGTGCCGTAACTAGGTATTTTGGCGCTGTGTGCAAGAAATGGCATTGCCCCCCACCCCACGCAAGACAGGAGCAGTGCGCGCCGCAGGCGCGCAAAAAATATATAGGGGCGTGGCTTCATGGGGAAGGGGCGTGGCCACAAAATAATGCCAATTCATACTACGGTGCATAGTAGTCTCCATTATTCAAATTACGCTGCACAGTAGAGCCACTGCACCGGGTAGAGCCCCTTTTTACACATTACGGCAGACAGCGTCCCATATTTACACATTATGGCAGACAGAGTCCCCTTTTTACACATTACGGCAGACAGCGTCCCCTTTTTACACATTACGGCAGACAGCGTCCCCTTTTTACACATTACGGCAGACAGCGTCCCCTTTTTACACATTACGGCAGACAGCGTCCCCCTTTTTACACATTACGGCAGACAGCGTCCCCCTTATTACACATTACGGCAGAGTCCCCCTTATTACACATTACGGCAGACGGCATCCCCTTTTTTACACATTACGGCAGACAACGTCCCCCTTATTACACATTACGGCAGAGTCCTTATTTATTACACATTACGGCATCCCCCTTTTTTAAACATTACGGCAGACAACGTCCTCCTTTTTACACATTACGGCAGACAGCGTCCCCCTTATTACACATTACGGCAGATAACGTCCCCCTTATTACACATTACGGCAGACAGCGTCCCCCTTATTACACATTACGGCAGACAGCGTCCCCCTTATTACACATTACGGCAGACAGCGTCCCCTTTTTGTACACATTATGGCAGACAGCATCCCCCTTTTTACACATTATGGCAGCCAGTCTCCCTTTTTACACATTGCGGCAGCCAGTTCCCCTTTTTACACATTGCGGCAGCCAGGCCCCCTTTTTACACATTGCGGCAGCCAGTCCCCCTTTTTACACACTGTGGCAGCCAGTCCCCCTTTTTACACATTGCGGCAACCAGTCCCCCTTTTTACACATTGCGGCAGACAGACACCAGAGAGAGAGAGAAAGAGAGAGAGACAGAAGGGGAGAGAGAGAGAGAAAGAGAGAGAGACAGAAAGAGAGAGAGAGAGCTATATACTTACCATCTCTCAGGCTCCTCGTACTGGCAGAGATCCCGGGCAGCCGCAGGGGAGAAGGAGGAGGAGGGAGGGGGACTTGAGCCGCAGCAGCACTATGTCATTGGTAGCGGCGCCGCTGCAGCACTCCCCTCTCCTTCCGTATTGGCTGGCCGCTGCTGAGAATGCTGGGATGAGGGAACCACATCCCAGCATTCACAGCAGCGCCGAGCAGCCAATACAGAAGGAGAGGGGAGTGCTGCAACGGCGCTGCTATCAATGACATAGCACTGCTGCGGCTCAAGTCCCCCTCCCTCCTCCTCCTTCTCTGCCTCCGGCGCTGCTCTCCCTCCAGCGCGGCGCACAGCACCCAGCAGAGGCGGCATGTAATGAGTCAATTTGACTCATTACATGCCGCTCGCCATTGCGCCCTCAGTGTAACTGCGCTGTGTGCCAGGCACACCTGTCACATAGGTAGTTACGGCGCTGCTAGATAGTCAAGATTGACTTGCCTGCACAGTCTATCTAGCCTTGCGATACCGACCCCGAAGGGACCGCGCATCAGGATCAAATCGCTATCGTAAGCTGCCTAACACCTTGAGATGTGCACTAACTTTCCTTAAGACTTTTGGTGCCCATACACTTGTGCGATGCAATGCGACATCGCGGGCAGCGCATCGGCAGTTCAGGTGCGATGAAATTGCACCTGAACTGCCACAGTGATTACCATGCGATCATGCGATAGATTGCATGGTAATCACGTGATGGGCACGTCACCGCCGAGTGGAAGCGGCCTCCAGCCGCTCCCGGCGGGTGCCCATCGTGCATCGCAGTGCGATATATTGCATGTGTTTTTAAAAACACATGCGATCGCACTGCGATTTGATAAATATTAACTGCAGCACATACTACCTTGAGACGCAAGATTCGACCGGCGTGCCCGCGCATCGCGTCGCAAGGTACCTAACATACAATCCTTCGATTTCTCTCACAGATGCGGTCGAAATTGAAGCGATTATCCCACAAGGGTATGGGCATTAGTCACACACACACACACACACACACACACACACACACACACACACACACACACACACACACATACACTACATGCAAAAAAGCACTGCATTCCGAGTTGTTCGCTCGTTATTTTTTTCCGCTACTGAGCGATTAGATGCAAACTGCCCATGCGCAATGTTCGCAGTGCGCCTGCGCCAAGTAAATTAGCACAAAAGTTTGGTATTTTACTCATGGCCTAACGAGGATTTCTCTATCGTCCTAGTGGATGCTGGGGTTCCTGAAAGGACCATGGGGAATAGCGGCTCCGCAGGAGACAGGGCACAAAAAGTAAAGCTTTAGGATCAGGTGGTGTGCACTGGCTCCTCCCCCTATGACCCTCCTCCAAGCCTCAGTTAGATTTTTGTGCCCGGCCGAGAAGGGTGCAATCTAGGTGGCTCTCCTAAAGAGCTGCTTAGAAAAGTTTAGCTTAGGTTTTTTATTTTACAGTGAGTCCTGCTGGCAACAGGATCACTGCAACGAGGGACTTAGGGGAGAAGAAGTGAACTCACCTGCGTGCAGGATGGATTGGCTTCTTGGCTACTGGACATTAGCTCCAGAGGGACGATCACAGGTACAGCCTGGATGGTCACCGGAGCCTCGCCGCCGGCCCCCTTGCAGATGCTGAAACAAGAAGAGGTCCAGAATCGGCGGCAGAAGACTCCTCAGTCTTCTTAAGGTAGCGCACAGCACTGCAGCTGTGCGCCATTTTCCTCTCAGCACACTTCACACGGCAGTCACTGAGGGTGCAGGGCGCTGGGAGGGGGGCGCCCTGGGAGGCAAATGAAAACCTTTTTTGGCTAAAAATACCTCACATATAGCCTCCGGGGGCTATATGGAGATATTTAACCCCTGCCAGAATCCATTAAAGAGCGGGAGACGAGCCCGCCGAAAAAGGGGCGGGGCCTATCTCCTCAGCACACAGCGCCATTTTCCCTCACAGAAAGGCTGGAGGGAAGGCTCCCAGGCTCTCCCCTGCACTGCACTACAGAAACAGGGTTAAAACAGAGAGGGGGGGCACTAATTTGGCGTTAGAAATATATAAAAGATGCTATAAGGGAAAACACTTATATAAGGTTGTCCCTATATAATTATAGCGTTTTTGGTGTGTGCTGGCAAACTCTCCCTCTGTCTCTCCAAAGGGCTAGTGGGTCCTGTCCTCTATCAGAGCATTCCCTGTGTGTGTGCTGTGTGTCGGTACGTGTGTGTCGACATGTATGAGGACGATGTTGGTGAGGAGGCGGAGCAATTGCCTGTAATGGTGATGTCACTCTCTAGGGAGTCGACACCGGAATGGATGGCTTATTTAGGGAATTACGTGATAATGTCAACACGCTGCAAGGTCGGTTGACGACATGAGACGGCCGACAAACAATTAGTACCGGTCCAGACGTCTCAGAAACACCGTCAGGGGTTTTAAAACGCCCGTTTACTTTAGTCGGTCGACACAGACACAGACACGGACACTGAATCCAGTGTCGACGGTGAATAAACAAACGTATTCCTTATTAGGGCCACACGTTAAGGGCAATGAAGGAGGTGTTACATATTTCTGATACTACAAGTACCACAAAAGAGGGTATTATGTGGGATGTGAAAAAACTACCGTAGTTTTTCCTGAATCAGATAAATTAAATGAAGTGTGTGATGATGCGTGGGTTCCCCCCGATAGAAAATTATGGGCGGTATACCCTTTCCCGCCAGAAGTTAGGGCGCGTTGGGAAACACCCCTTAGGGTGGATAAGGCGCTCACACGCTTATCAAAACAAGTGGCGGTACCGTCTATAGATAGGGCCGTCCTCAAGGAGCCAGCTGACAGGAGGCTGGAAAATATCATGAAAAGTATATACACACATACTGGTGTTATACTGCGACCAGCGATCGCCTCAGCCTGGATGTGCAGAGCTGGGGTGGCTTGGTCGGAGTCCCTGACTAAAAATATTGATACCCTTGACAGGGACAGTATTTTATTGACTATAGAGCATTTAAAGGATGCATTTTCTATATATGCGAGATGCACAGAGGGATATTTGCACTCTGGCATCAAGAGTAAGTGCGATGTCCATATCTGCCAGAAGATGTTTATGGACACGACAGTGGTCAGGTGATGCAGATTCCAAACGGCACAAAGGTGTATTGCCGTATAAAGGAAGAGGAGTTATTTGGGGTCGGTCCATCGGACCTGGTGGCCACGGCAACTGCTGGAAAATCCACCGTTTTTACCCTAAGTCACATCTCTGCAGAAAAAGACACCGTCTTTTCAGCCTCAGTCCTTTCGTCCCTATAAGAGTCATATCTGCCCAGGGATAGAGGAAAGGGAAGAAGACTGCAGCAGGCAGCCCATTCCCAGGAACAGAAGCGTTCCACCGCTTCTGCCAAGCTCTCAGCATGACGCTGGGACCGTACAGGACCCCTGGATCCTACATGTAGTATCCCAGGGGTACAGATTGGAATGTCGAGACGTTTCCCCTTCGCAGGCTCCTGAAGTCTGGTTTACCAAGGTCTCCCTCCGACAAGGAGGCAGTATGGGAAACAATTCACAAGCTGTATTCCCAGCAGGTGATAATCAAATTACCCCTCCTACAACAAGAAAAGGGGTATTATTCCACATTATATTGTGGTACTGAAGCCAGAAGGCTAGGTGAGACCTATTCTAAATCTAAAAAAATTTGAACACTTACAAAGGTTCAAATCAAGATGGAGTCACTCAGAGCAGTGATAACGAACCAGGAAGAAGGGGACTATATAGTGTCCCGAGACATCAGGGATGCTTACCTCCATGTCCAAAATTTGCCCTTCTCACTAAGGGTACCTCAGGTTCGTGGTACAGAACTGTCACTATCAGTTTCAGACGCTGCCGTTTGGATTGTCCACGGCACCCCGGGTCTTTACCAAGGTAATGGCCGAAATGATGATTCTTCTTCGAAGAAAAGGCGTCTTAATTATCCCTTACTTGGACGATCTCCTGATAAGGGCAAAGTCCAGGGAACAGTTGGAGGTCGGAGTAGCACTATCTCGGATACTGCTACAACAGCACGGGTGGATTCTAAATATTCCAAAATCGCAGCTGATCCCGACGACAAGTCTGCTGTGCCTAGGGATGATTCTGGACACAGTCCAGAAAAAGGTGTTTCTCCCGGAAGAGAAAGCCAGGGAGTTATCCGAGCTAGTCAGGAACCTCCTAAAATCAGTGCATCATTGCACAAGGGTCCTGGTAAAGATGGTGACTTCCTACGAAGCAATTCCATTCGGCAGATTTCACGCAAGAATTTTTCAGTGGGATCTGCTGGACAAATGGTCCGGATCGCATCTTCAGATGCATCAGCGGATAACCCTATATCCAAGGACAAGGGTGTCTCTCCTGTGGTGGTTACAGAGTGCTCATCTTCTAGAGGGCCGCAGATTCGGCATTCAGGATTGGATGCTGGTGACCACGGAGGCCAGCCCGAGAGGCTGGGGAGCAGTCACACAAGGAAAAAATTTCCAGGGAGTGTGATCAAGTCTGGAGACTTTTCTCCACATAAATATACTGGAGCTAAGGGTAAATTTATAATACTCTAAGCTTAGCAAGACCTCTGCTTCAAGGTCAGCCGGTATTGATCCAGTGGGAAAAACATCACGGCAGTCGCCCACGTAAATAGACAGGGCGGCACAAGAAGCAGGAGGGCAATGGCAAAAACTGCAAGGACTTTTCGCTGGGCGGAAAATCATGTGATAGCACTGTCAGCAGTGTTTCATTCCGGGAATGGAAACTGGGAAGCAGACTTCCTCAGCAGGCACGACCTCCACCCGGCAGAGTGGAAACTTCATCGGGAAGTTTTCCACATGATTGTAAACCGTTGGGAAATACCAAAGGTGGACATGATGGCGTCCCGTCTGAACAAAAAACGGGACAGGTATTGCGCCAGGTTAAGAGACCCTCAGGCAATAGCTGTGGACGTTCTGGTAACACCATGGATGTACCAGTCGGTGTATGTGTTCCATCCTCTGCTTCTCATACCTAAGGTACTGAGACTTATAAGACGTAGAGGAGTAAGAACTATACTCATGGCTCCGGATTGGCCAAGAAGGACTTGGTACCCGGAACTTCAAGAGATGCTCACAGAGGACTTATGGCCTCTGCCGCTAAGAAGGGACTTGTTTCAGCAAGTACCATGTCGGTTCCAAGACTTACCGCAGCTGCGTTTGACGGCATGGCGGTGGAACGCCGGATCCTAAGGGAAAAAGGCATTCCGGAAGAGGTCATTCCTACCCTGGTCAAAGCCAGAAAGGAGGTGACCGCACAACATTATCACCACATGTGGCAAAAATATGTTGCGTGGTGTGAGGCCAGAAAGGCCCCATGAAGAAATTTCAACTCGGTCGATTCCTGCATTTCCTGCAAACAGGAGTGTCTATGGGCCTCAAATTGGGGTCCATTAAGGTTCAAATTTCGGCCCTGTCGATTTTCTTCCAGAAAGAAGTGGCTTCAGTTCCTGAAGTCCAGAAGTTTGTCAAGGGAGTATTGCATATACAACCCCCTTTTGTGCCTCCAGTGGCACTGTGGGATCTCAACGTAGTTCTGGGATTCCTCAAATCACATTGGTTTAAAACCAGTCAAATCTGTTGATTTGAAGCATCTCACATGAAAAGTGACCATGCTCTTGGCCCTGGCCTGGACCAGGCGAGTGTCAAATTGGTGGTTTTTTTCTCAAAAAAGCCCATATCTGGTTGTCCATTTGGACAGGGCAGAGCTGCGGACTCGTCCCCAGTTCTCTCCCTAAGGTGGTGTCAGTGTTTCACCTGAACCAGCTTATTTTGGTGCCTTGCGCCTACTAGGGACTTGGAGGACTCCAGGTTGCTAGATGTTGTCAGGGCCCTGTAAATATAGGTTCCAGGACGGCTGGAGTCAGGAAAACTGACTTGCTGTTATCCTGTATGCACCCAACAAACTGGGTGCTCTTGCTTCTAAGCAGACTATTGCTAGTTGGATGTGTAATACAATTCAGCTTGCACATTCTGTGGCAGGCCTGCCACAGCCAAAATATGTAAATGCCCATTCCACAAGGAAGGTGGGCTTATCTTGGGCGGCTGCCCGAGGGGTCTCGGCTTTACAACTTTGCCGAGCGGCTATTTAGTCAGGGGCAAACACGTTGGTAAAATCCTACAAATTTGATACCCTGACTAAGGAGGACCTGGAGTTCTCTCATTCGGTGCTGCAGAGTCATCCGCACTCTCCCGCCCGTTTGGGAGCTTTGGTATTATCCCCATGGTCCTTTCAGGAACCCCAGCATCCACTAGGACGATAGAGAAAATAAGAATTTACTTACCGATAATTCTATTTCTCGGAGTCCGTAGTGGATGCTGGGCGCCCATCCCAAGTGCGGATTATCTGCAATACTTGTACATAGTTACAAAAATCGGGTTATTATTGTTGTGAGCCATCTTTTCAGAGGCTCCGCTGTTATCATACTGTTAACTGGGTTCAGATCACAGGTTGTACAGTGTGATTGGTGTGGCTGGTATGAGTCTTACCCGGGATTCAAAATCCTTCCTTATTGTGTACGCTCGTCCGGGCACAGTATCCTAACTGAGGCTTGGAGGAGGGTCATAGGGGGAGGAGCCAGTGCACACCACCTGATCCTAAAGCTTTACTTTTTGTGCCCTGTCTCCTGCGGAGCCGCTATTCCCCATGGTCCTTTCAGGAACCCCAGCATCCACTACGGACTCCGAGAAATAGAATTATCAGTAAGTAAATTCTTATTTTTTCATCGTTCTGGTGATCGTAGTGTGATTGACAGGAAGTGGGTGTTTCTGGGCGGAAACTGGCCGTTTTCTGGGAGTGTGCGAAAAAACGCTGGCGTTTCTGGGAAAAACGCGGGAGTGTCTGAAGAAACGGGGGAGTGTCTACTGTCTAGGCGAACGCTGGGTGTGTTTGTGACGTCAAACCAGGAACGAAACTGACTGAACTGATCGCAGTGTAGGAGTAAGTCTGGAGCTACTCAGAAACTGCTAAGAAGTGTCTATTCGCAAGTCTGCTAATCTTTCGTTCGCAATTTTGCTAAGCTAAGATACACTCCCAGTAGGCGGCGGCTTAGCGTGTGCAAAGCTGCTAAAAGCAGCTAGCGAGCGAACAACTCGGAATGAGGGCCATAGTGCACGCATACACACAAACAAAACACTGCACACATACACTGCACACATACACACACAAACACTGCACACATACACACACACTGCACACATGTGCACACACACAAGCTTACCTCATAAGCAGCCGGGAATCTACAGCAGCTTCACCTCTCTCTCTGACAGCAGCCCTGCTGGGCCCTGTGTGGCGCCGCTCCCTGCTCACACTTCCTTCTCCCTCTCCTGTTAAAAAAGGGGCCTGCTGCTCAGATGCTGGGCGGGAGAAAGGCCAGGTTGCTGTGCCACCCTCAACAAGTGGCGGCCCTGGGCACATGTCTCAATTGCCTAGAGGGAAATCTGCCACTGGTTGCTGCCCTCTCCCCGCCTCCAAACGGCATCAGTATGTCAATCACCGACAGTCTGATGCCATCCCTGCATTATGTATTGCAGGGCCCATTTTCGCACTCAAACATCTGTTCTTTGTGCGCCAACTCTGAATGAGGCCCACAGAGCTGGACATCGATGCTTACTATGGAGGCCGAGAGGGTAAGTCAGAGGACCTAGCCCCTAGGAGGCAGAAGTACTTGCTAAAGTCAGTGATGTCTAACAGATATATTTTGGTGCACTCTGCAAATGAGGAGACATATCAGTGCTTTGTGGTGGCCAACGTGATTTGTGAAAGTCGAACATAGTTCTGGAATTCAGAATAATATTGTCTTAGAATGTTGTTTTTGCGCAACAAATTCCTTAAAAAATGCCAAAGATAACAAATTTGTAACACATAACACTGTAAGAACCTCTAATTCTGACCAATGCACTCTGTAACCCTCTGCCATCAGGAGATATAGTCCCAACTGAGGTAAATAAACACTGGCTGAACAGAGTGGTCGGGCGGTGCAGCACGTGGTACCACATTACCAGGAACCCAGCGGTCAATGAGATGTCCCCGGCCACACAACTGCTGTACACAGTGTTCCAAAGTCCGACTGTGCCTCCACGTGGATAAGAGGGGATCGTGTAACATTACTATCATAGAATTATCAATTCATATCCTGTGTAACAGAAGTCCAGGGAGCTGAGAGTGAGATCTATATCACATCTCATCTACCTCAGAATATATGTCATCTGTCAGTCAGCTCGTACACAGTAGATTCAGTATAACCTGGATCTTACAGCGGCCAGCATGCTAGGGTTTTACTGAATATAATATATTATGGTAATAGGGGTTAGAGCAGGCCTGGCCAACCTGTGGCTCTCCAGCTTTTGTAAAACTACAAATCCCATCATGCTTTGCCACAGTTTTGCTATTAGGGAATGCTAAAACTGTGGCAGGGCATGCTGGGATGTGTAGTTTCACAACATCTGGAGAGCCACAGCTTGGCCAGGCCTGGGTTAGAGGCAGTGCCGGTTCTAGCCCTTGTGGCGCCCCGGGCAAAGTATAGGGGCATGGCTTCAATTGTGGACGTGGTCAGTTACGCCCCTATTTGTGCCCCCTGTAGCGCCGCTGAAAGAAAAAATAAAATAAAAAAAAGTATACTTACTATCCCCGTTCCTGATCCAGAACGCTGCAGACCTCCTCCGCCGCCGCTGCTCCTCTCTCCTCTCCTCTTCTCTCCTCGATCTATGGGAGAGACGTTATTACGTCTCTCCCATAGAACAGCATAGACACTAGAGGTCAATTATGACCCCTAGTGTCTGTTCCACTATGCTGTGCAGTGCGCGATGATGTCATCGCGCACCGCACAACAAAGGTCCTCTCCATGAAGGGAAACTAGACGCTACGCGTCTGGTATCCTTCAAAGCGGGGGGCACAGCGGGGCACTGCGGGGGGCACAGTGGCGGATCTTGCCATGGTGCGGCGCCCTCCGGATGGCGCCGGCGCCCTCCGGAAGGTGGCGTCCCGGGCAAAAGTCCTGCTACTGGTTAGAGGGTAAAAATAAAATCATTAGAAAATATATATATTTTTGTTTTACTTTATACTTGGAAGAACTAGCTGGTAAATTTTGGGCATAAATCTCTGCTTAGACTAGTAATTAGAGGAGAATGGTGAATGAAAATAGAGCTATTGTCAAACTGTCTGGAAATGATCCAGTGGTACAGGCTGTTAGCGCTACTGTCTCTCCTGCTTTGCAGACAGCAGCGCTGGCTGGGGAAGGGGTGTTCCAGAGGCTGGAGGCAGCCCAGCAGCTTCCAGAGTTCTGGGTTTGCTCACAGTTTAATGGTGGGCAGCTTCCAGTTGGGGGCATGGCCCAACACCCTGGGGGTCCCAATCTGCCGGATTTCCCGGCGCATGGCAATGACGTCCTCTCCAGTCGCCGGCCGGAAGACACTGACAAAAGCTGGCATTGCCCTCTGCACTGAAGTCCGGCATGCAGGGCTCAGTACATATGGAAATGAGGTAAAAATCCAGGTTTTTTTTTTTTTTTACCGCATTTCCATATGTACCCGGGTGCAGTGTAAACGCTGAGTGTCACAGGGAAGACACATAGCAAGGGTGGTCTTCAGTATGCCGACTGTTGGGATACCGGCGCACAGTATACCGGCGCCGGATTCCCGACACTCGGCATACTGTAGCATGATTAGTGTTCTATATATTAGATATAAAGTAAACTGTATTATATGAGTTATATTGTATGTAGGTTGATTAATAACTTTTTATAATAAGAACTGTCATAGTTGTATTGTATGGATAAGTGGACTGCAATTAGGTCATTGCTAAAATGGCCCGTGAATGAGGTTATGATCCTCTGCGGTAAGCTCGTGAGGCCTGCGGGCAGGGATGAGAGCGAGGACTGCGATAGAGAGACCCGGATGGAGATATTGGAGGAGAGCGTTGGAGCTGTGGCGCAGAGGAGAGGCAGCACGGAGCGGCGACGGGGAAAGAGCTGAACGGTGTACCGGACACAGCAGGACTTACATGCCGGAGATACACTACGAGAGCCGGGAGCCCGAATAGAAGTGAGCCGTACATCCGCCCACCGCTCATCGAGAGGGAGCTGCATTAACAGCCAGCGGTGATCGGATCAACCCTCGGAGACTGCAGAGCTGGGGGAGCAGGAGTTGTCTGAGACTGCAGGAGTTGAGCAGAGACTGTGCCCGACGGGGACCCGGTACGTGGTAGTCGCCAGTGGGAAGGAGCTTTCAGTGAGCAGTGCTGCCCCTCTAATTAGGCTAGAGCTGTAAGTACTGCACAGAGCCGCCCCGAAGGAGGACCTGAGGCCGGGTGACGCCCCCTAATCTCTCTAACGGTACTGAACCACAAATAGCAAACACTGGCTATAAATTGAGAGAGGATATTAAAGTAGGATTATAGCATATGCATTCACATCTATGCTGCATAACAAGACCAGGGACATAAATTATTAGGGGATTTTAACAACCCTAAATACTTACCACGTCTGAAAGGGAGACTATAGCACCTAGAGGTGAAGAAAGTCTGTAATACCCATTAATGACACTTAATACTTACGTATCTGGGGCAATGCAGATCGGTACTTGGACAGAAACCGTGAATGGGAAATCACACTTATATTCCAGAACGGTGCTCCCCCTAAAATAAAGCAGAGACATTTGAATAATTACTCCGGAAAACATCAGTAACACTGTCTCAGATCGCATCTCAACATCCAAGTTAAAGGCGGATGACTATTAGACTATATTGGCCCCTTTGAGCACCTAATATACTAAAATTATCAAGGTCAAGTATTGGCCCGCAGAGTCCGAGTCCCGGATTAAAGAGGGACATTGGCAGCTTGGATACAGACAAGAGACTTAACTCTTCCCCCATAAAACCCCCCTGTTGTGTTAAGGGGGGTACACACGGAGCGATAATCTAAGCAATCTGACTAGATTGCTTAGATTTTCAGCAAGATCGCTCCGTGTGTAGCCCTAACAGCGATAGCGATGCGCAGCCCCGCGCATCGCTATCGCTGCTGCTAGATTGGCCTGCATGCAGGCCAATCTAGCGGGTCGCTCACTTCATCCGCTGGGTGAAGTGAGCGGCCCCCCCGTCTCCCCCCGCACGCTCAGCACACATCGCGCTGTGCTGAGCGCCGGGAGAGATGTGTGCTGAGCGGTTCGCTCAGCACACATCTCTCCAGCATCGGGCCGTGAGTACTGGCCTTTAAGGTCAAATATTGGACTATCAGTTAGAGATGAGCGCCTGAAATTTTTCGGGTTTTGTGTTTTGGTTTTGGGTTCGGTTCCGCGGCCGTGTTTTGGGTTTGAACGCGTTTTGGCAAAACCTCACCGAATTATTTTTGTCGGATTCGGGTGTGTTTTGGATTCGGGTGTTTTTTTCAAAAAACCCTAAAAAACAGCTTAAATCATAGAATTTGGGGGTAATTTTGATCCCAAAGTATTATTAACCTCAAAAAACATAATTTACACTCATTTTCAGCCTATTCTGAACACATCACACCTCACAATATTATTTTTAGTCCTAAAATTTGCACCGAGGTCGCTGTGTGAGTAAGATAAGCGACCCTAGTGGCCGACACAAACACCGGGCCCATCTAGGAGTGGCACTGCAGTGTCACGCAGGATGTCCCTTCCAAAAAACCCTCCCCAAACAGCACATGACGCAAAGAAAAAAAGAGGCGCAATGAGGTAGCTGTGTGAGTAAGATTAGCGACCCTAGTGGCCGACACAAACACCGGGCCCATCTAGGAGTGGCACTGCAGTGTCACGCAGGATGGCCCTTCCAAAAAACCCTCCCCAAACAGCACATGACGCAAAGAAAAAAAGAGGCGCAATGAGGTAGCTGTGTGAGTAAGATTAGCGACCCTAGTGGCCGACACAAACACCGGGCCCATCTAGGAGTGGCACTGCAGTGTCACGCAGGATGGCCCTTCCAAAAAACCCTCCCCAAACAGCACATGACGCAAAGAAAAAAAGAGGCGCAATGAGGTAGCTGACTGTGTGAGTAAGATTAGCGACCCTAGTGGCCGACACAAACACCGGGCACATCTAGGAGTGGCACTGCAGTGTCACGCAGGATGTCCCTTCCAAAAAACCCTCCCCAAACAGCACATGACGCAAAGAAAAAAAGAGGCGCAATGAGGTAGCTGTGTGAGTAAGATTAGCGACCCTAGTGGCCGACACAAACACCGGGCCCATCTAGGAGTGGCACTGCAGTGTCACGCAGGATGTCCCTTCCAAAAAACCCTCCCCAATCAGCACATGATGCAAAGAAAAAGAAAAGAAAAAAGAGGTGCAAGATGGAATTATCCTTGGGCCCTCCCACCCACCCTTATGTTGTATAAACAAAACAGGACATGCACACTTTAACCAACCCATCATTTCAGTGACAGGGTCTGCCACACGACTGTGACTGATATGACGGGTTGGTTTGGACCCCCCCCAAAAAAGAAGCAATTAATCTCTCCTTGCACAAACTGGCTCTACAGAGGCAAGATGTCCACCTCATCTTCACCCTCCGATATATCACCGTGTACATCCCCCTCCTCACAGATTATCAATTCGTCCCCACTGGAATCCACCATCTCAGCTCCCTGTGTACTTTGTGGAGGCAATTGCTGCTGGTCAATGTCTCCGCGGAGGAATTGATTATAATTCATTTTAATGAACATCATCTTCTCCACATTTTCTGGATGTAACCTCGTACGCCGATTGCTGACAAGGTGAGCGGCGGCACTAAACACTCTTTCGGAGTACACACTTGTGGGAGGGCAACTTAGGTAGAATAAAGCCAGTTTGTGCAAGGGCCTCCAAATTGCCTCTTTTTCCTGCCAGTATAAGTACGGACTGTGTGACGTGCCTACTTGGATGCGGTCACTCATATAATCCTCCACCATTCTATCAATGTTGAGAGAATCATATGCAGTGACAGTAGACGACATGTCCGTAATCGTTGTCAGGTCCTTCAGTCCGGACCAGATGTCAGCATCAGCAGTCGCTCCAGACTGCCCTGCATCACCGCCAGCGGGTGGGCTCGGAATTCTGAGCCTTTTCCTCGCACCCCCAGTTGCGGGAGAATGTGAAGGAGGAGATGTTGACAGGTCGCGTTCCGCTTGACTTGACAATTTTGTCACCAGCAGGTCTTTCAACCCCAGCAGACCTGTGTCTGCCGGAAAGAGAGATCCAAGGTAGGCTTTAAATCTAGGATCGAGCACGGTGGCCAAAATGTAGTGCTCTGATTTCAACAGATTGACCACCCGTGAATCCTTGTTAAGCGAATTAAGGGCTGCATCCACAAGTCCCACATGCCTAGCGGAATCGCTCCGTGTTAGCTCCTTCTTCAATGCCTCCAGCTTCTTCTGCAAAAGCCTGATGAGGGGAATGACCTGACTCAGGCTGGCAGTGTCTGAACTGACTTCACGTGTGGCAAGTTCAAAGGGCATCAGAACCTTGCACAACGTTGAAATCATTCTCCACTGCACTTGAGACAGGTGCATTCCATCTCCTATATCGTGCTCAATTGTATAGGCTTGAATGGCCTTTTGCTGCTCCTCCAACCTCTGAAGCATATAGAGGGTTGAATTCCACCTCGTTACCACTTCTTGCTTCAGATGATGGCAGGGCAGGTTCAGTAGTTTTTGGTGGTGCTCCAGTCTTCTGTACGTGGTGCCTGTACGCCGAAAGTGTCCCGCAATTTTTCTGGCCACCGACAGCATCTCTTGCACGCCCCTGTCGTTTTTTAAAAAATTCTGCACCACCAAATTCAAGGTATGTGCAAAACATGGGACGTGCTGGAATTTGCCCATATTTAATGCACACACAATATTGCTGGCGTTGTCCGATGCCACAAATCCACAGGAGAGTCCAATTGGGGTAAGCCATTCCGCGATGATCTTCCTCAGTTGCCGTAAGAGGTTTTCAGCTGTGTGCGTATTCTGGAAAGCGGTGATACAAAGCGTAGCCTGCCTAGGAAAGAGTTGGCGTTTGCGAGATGCTGCTACTGGTGCCGCCGCTGCTGTTCTTGCGGCGGGAGTCCATACATCTACCCAGTGGGCTGTCACAGTCATATAGTCCTGACCCTGCCCTGCTCCACTTGTCCACATGTCCGTGGTTAAGTGGACATTGGGTACAACTGCATTTTTTAGGACACTGGTGAGTCTTTTTCTGACGTCCGTGTACATTCTCGGTATCGCCTGCCTAGAGAAGTGGAACCTAGATGGTATTTGGTAACGGGGGCACACTGCCTCAATAAATTGTCTAGTTCCCTGTGAACTAACGGCGGATACCGGACGCACGTCTAACACCAACATAGTTGTCAAGGACTCAGTTATCCGCTTTGCAGTAGGATGACTGCTGTGATATTTCATCTTCCTCGCAAAGGACTGTTGAACAGTCAATTGCTTACTGGAAGTAGTACAAGTGGGCTTACGACTTCCCCTCTGGGATGACCATCGACTCCCAGCGGCAACAACAGCAGCGCCAGCAGCAGTAGGCGTTACACGCAAGGATGCATCGGAGGAATCCCAGGCAGGAAAGGACTCGTCAGACTTGCCAGTGACATGGCCTGCAGGACTATTGGCATTCCTGGGGAAGGAGGAAATTGACACTGAGGGAGTTGGTGGGGTGGTTTGCGTGAGCTTGGTTACAAGAGGAAGGGATTTACTGGTCAGTGGACTGCTTCCGCTGTCACCCAAAGTTTTTGAACTTGTCACTGACTTATTATGAATGCGCTGCAGGTGACGTATAAGGGAGGATGTTCCGAGGTGGTTAACGTCCTTACCCCTACTTATTACAGCTTGACAAAGGGAACACACGGCTTGACACCTGTTGTCCGCATTTCTGGTGAAATACCTCCACACCGAAGAGCTGATTTTTTTGGTATTTTCACCTGGCATGTCAACGGCCATATTCCTCCCACGGACAACAGGTGTCTCCCCGGGTGCCTGACTTAAACAAACCACCTCACCATCAGAATCCTCCTGGTCAATTTCCTCCCCAGCGCCAGCAACACCCATATCCTCCTCATCCTGGTGTACTTCAACACTGACATCTTCAATCTGACTATCAGGAACTGGACTGCGGGTGCTCCTTCCAGCACTTGCAGGGGGCATGCAAATAGTGGAAGGCGCATGCTCTTCACGTCCAGTGTTGGGAAGGTCAGGCATCGCAAACGACACAATTGGACTCTCCTTGTGGATTTGGGATTTCAAAGAACGCACAGTTCTTTGCGGTGCTTTTGCCAGCTTGAGTCTTTTCAGTTTTCTAGCGAGAGGCTGAGTGCTTCCATCCTCATGTGAAGCTGAACCACTAGCCATGAACATAGGCCAGGGCCTCAGCCGTTCCTTGCCACTCCGTGTGGTAAATGGCATATTGGCAAGTTTACGCTTCTCCTCCGACAATTTTATTTTAGGTTTTGGAGTCCTTTTTTTTCTGATATTTGGTGTTTTGGATTTGACATGCTCTGTACTATGACATTGGGCATCGGCCTTGGCAGACGACGTTGCTGGCATTTCATCGTCTCGGCCATGACTAGTGGCAGCAGCTTCAGCACGAGGTGGAAGTGGATCTTGATCTTTCCCTAATTTTGGAACCTCAACTTTTTTGTTCTCCATATTTTATAGGCAGAACTAAAAGGCACCTCAGGTAAACAATGGAGATGGATGGATTGGATAGTTTACTAGTATACAATTATGGACGGACTGCCACGGTTAGGTGGTATAAAAAAACCACGGTTAGGTGGTATATATTATAATAATAATACAATTATGGATGGACGGACTGCCTGCCGACTGCCGACACAGAGGTAGCCACAGCCGTGAACTACCGCACTGTACACTGGTTGATAAAGAGATAGTAGTATACTCGTAACAACTAGTATGACACTATGACGACGGTATAAAGAATGGAAAAAAAACCACGGTTAGGTGGTATATATTATAATAATAATACAATTATGGATGGACGGACTGCCTGCCGACTGCCGACACAGAGGTAGCCACAGCCGTGAACTACCGCACTGTACACTGGTTGATAAAGAGATAGTAGTATACTCGTAACAACTAGTATGACACTATGACGACGGTATAAAGAATGGAAAAAAAAACACGGTTAGGTGGTATAT
The DNA here is from genome assembly GCF_028390025.1 of Pseudophryne corroboree. Taxonomy (NCBI): domain Eukaryota; kingdom Metazoa; phylum Chordata; class Amphibia; order Anura; family Myobatrachidae; genus Pseudophryne; species Pseudophryne corroboree. Next base: position 797,129,601 of record NC_086448.1, read on the forward strand.
ATTATAATAATAATACAATTATGGATGGACGGACTGCCTGCCGACTGCCGACACAGAGGTAGCCACAGCCGTGAACTACCGCACTGTACACTGGTTGATAAAGAGATAGTAGTATACTCGTAACAACTAGTATGACACTATGACGACGGTATAAAGAATGGAAAAAAAACCACGGTTAGGTGGTATATATTATAATAATAATACAATTATGGATGGACGGACTGCCTGCCGACTGCCGACACAGAGGTAGCCACAGCCGTGAACTACCGCACTGTACACTGGTTGATAAAGAGATAGTAGTATACTCGTAACAACTAGTATGACACTATGACGACGGTATAAAGAATGGAAAAAAAGCCACGGTTAGGTGGTATATATTATAATAATAATACAATTATGGATGGACGGACTGCCTGCCGACTGCCGACACAGAGGTAGCCACAGCCGTGAACTACCGCACTGTACACTGGTTGATAAAGAGATAGTAGTATACTCGTAACAACTAGTATGACACTATGACGACGGTATAAAGAATGGAAAAAAAACCACGGTTAGGTGGTATATATTATAATAATAATACAATTATGGATGGACGGACTGCCTGCCGACTGCCGACACAGAGGTAGCCACAGCCGTGAACTACCGCACTGTACACTGGTTGATAAAGAGATAGTAGTATACTCGTAACAACTAGTATGACACTATGACGACGGTATAAAGAATGGAAAAAAAACCACGGTTAGGTGGTATATATTATAATAATAATACAATTATGGATGGACGGACTGCCTGCCGACTGCCGACACAGAGGTAGCCACAGCCGTGAACTACCGCACTGTACACTGGTTGATAAAGAGATAGTAGTATACTCGTAACAACTAGTATGACACTATGACGACGGTATAAAGAATGGAAAAAAAACCACGGTTAGGTGGTATATATTATAATAATAATACAATTATGGATGGACGGACTGCCTGCCGACTGCCGACACAGAGGTAGCCACAGCCGTGAACTACCGCACTGTACACTGGTTGATAAAGAGATAGTAGTATACTCGTAACAACTAGTATGACACTATGACGACGGTATAAAGAATGGAAAAAAAACCACGGTTAGGTGGTATATATTATAATAATAATACAATTATGGATGGACGGACTGCCTGCCGACTGCCGACACAGAGGTAGCCACAGCCGTGAACTACCGCACTGTACACTGGTTGATAAAGAGATAGTAGTATACTCGTAACAACTAGTATGACACTATGACGACGGTATAAAGAATGGAAAAAAAACCACGGTTAGGTGGTATATATTATAATAATAATACAATTATGGATGGACGGACTGCCTGCCGACTGCCGACACAGAGGTAGCCACAGCCGTGAACTACCGCACTGTACACTGGTTGATAAAGAGATAGTAGTATACTCGTAACAACTAGTATGACACTATGACGACGGTATAAAGAATGGAAAAAAAACCACGGTTAGGTGGTATATATTATAATAATAATACAATTATGGATGGACGGACTGCCTGCCGACTGCCGACACAGAGGTAGCCACAGCCGTGAACTACCGCACTGTACACTGGTTGATAAAGAGATAGTAGTATACTCGTAACAACTAGTATGACACTATGACGGTATAAAGAAAGAAAAAAAAATACCACGGTTAGGTGGTATATATTGTAATACAATTATGGATGGACGGACTGCCTGCCGAGTTCCGACTGCCGACACAGAGGTAGCCACAGCCGTGAACTACCGCACTGTACTGTGTCTGCTGCTAATATAGACTGGTTGATAAAGAGATAGTATACAATACATACAACAATGAATATACTACTATACTGGTGGTCAGGCACTGGTCACCACTAGTCACACTGGCAGTGGCACTCCTGCAGCAAAAGTGTGCACTGTTTAATTTTAAATTAATATAATATTATGTACTCCTGGGGGCTCCTGCTATAACAACCTGCAGTGCTCCCCAGTCTCCCCCACAATTATTATAAGCTTTGCCTTTTATACATTGATGTGCAGCACACTGGGCTGAGCTGAGTGCACACAGACTGAGTCACACTGTGTGACTGGCTGCTGCTGTGTATCGTTTTTTTTCAGGCAGAGAACGGATATAGCAGAGAACGGATATATATTAAAATAAATAAAAGTTAACTAACAACAACTGCACTGGTCACTGTGGTAAACTCTGTCTGACTCTGCACAATCTCTCTCTCTCTTCTAATCTAATTTCTAATGGAGAGGACGCCAGCCACGTCCTCTCCCTATCAATCTCAATGCACGTGTGAAAATGGCGGCGACGCGCGGCTCCTTATATAGAATCCGAGTCTCGCGAGAATCCGACAGCGTCATGATGACGTTCGGGCGCGCTCGGGTTAACCGAGCAAGGCGGGAGGATCCGAGTCTGCTCGGACCCGTGAAAAAAACATGAAGTTCGTGCGGGTTCGGTTTCAGAGAAACCGAACCCGCTCATCTCTACTATCAGTCCCACCATTATGGGGCTAATTTACAGTTAATCTATGATCCTCGTTAGAAGAGAGAGAGAGAGAGAGACGGTACCAGTGCACTGACTTTTAGGTATATATATATATTTGCAAATATATAACTCACATTGGGGCAACTTGTTGATAAGGAGATGTTCAATAGAGTTATATTGATATATGATATGCATTTATAACTGTTTGGTTTAGGTGAAGTAATGGGCTGTTACCAGCGTGAGTTCAACTAATTATTTATAGTGCTTAGCATAAGAATCAAGAATCGTTACACGTTACCTATATCTTAGAAACTTATTGTTAGGAATTACTTGGAAAGTAAATATCACTTATACCTTTATAAAATTGTTAGCATCAATTATTTCTTGTTTTCTACCGGAATACTTACCACTTTCGAGAAGGAACGAAGTGTGACGGCGCCCCAGGTAACCTGAAATAGTAATAAAAGAATTATAAAATTGAGTGGGATTTGAAATATATATTATACACAATAGGGTATTCCCAAGTCTACCCTTATAACCCCTTTTTCAACTTAGCAGAACTGGGACACGACTTGGGTGGAGGCACACCTGCTATATATAACCCTTGTACACTGTGGTAGCCACAACTAGGGGCTACAATACCAACAATTATTCTCCCTCTTGGGGGTCCACGACCCCCCTGGAGGGAGAATAATAAGCGTGGCGAGCCCGCAAGGGGCTCATTTGCACTCGCCCAGCTGCCGGTATGCCGCTGGTCGGGATCTTGGCACCAGTATGCTGGCCGCCGGGTTCCCAGCCGCCGACATACCACACTACACCCCATAGCAATACTGAAAAACACAGTACTTTAAGAATCATGCTTATTTTTATTGTATTTTATACAGTATATATTATATAAATTAAGATAAAACAATATAGATGTGTTTATTGGCAAGTTTAAAAAATTCAAGGTCCCCCACCTCAAGTTTTAAAAATGACCCTCTTTGGGCCGGATTCAAATGTGCCCCTCCACCCCCCCCCCACCCTGCGATCGCGCCTGCCGACAGCTGTTCTAACGTTGCTGCTGACAGGCGTGACAAGTTCATTTTGGGGTAGCGAGCTGAAATGCACGTACAGAGACCCATTGGGCGCCCAAGCGGATCTTTTCACATTGCACCCATTACTTTAGTCGGGTTTAGGTGATTTGCGCGCCTTAACCCGAGTATAATGGGCGCCAACAGCGTGATAAGTGGGGGCATTTGAATATCGACCCACAATCTCCCGTAACTTTAGACGGGAGATCGGGTTGCGATAACATTTAAATTCCCCCCTTTGTGTTCTGCAATTGTATGCAAGCACTGGCTGTGCTGTTATTTTATTCTCTTGAAATAATAATATTCTTTTAAAAGAAAAGAGGCATAAACAATTAATTTTTTTATTTTTTTAAATGTTGACACTAGGGATGGACATCGACCATTGATGATTCAAAATCATTAACAGTCCATGCCCGATGTCAAATGCTGTTGCCATTGATGGGGGAGAACCATCAGATATTTATTTTTTCTTCGAGTGTCTGATCACTGAGCTTAGCTCCGCCTCCGCAACACCAGGCCAATCAGTGAAAGAACAGGGATGACCGTTTGTGGGTGAAACCATTGATGGTCTTCCATAACATAGTTTGTTACCATCGATGGACACTCACAGCTTCACCATTGATGGTATTTTGACTGTCGACATTTATTTTTCATTTTTGACATTTCAACTGTGTCTACATTTTAACTGTAGACCTAATGACCCTGTTGGTCTCATGTCCAGATTATTATTATTATTTATTTCTTAGCAGTTTCTTATACAGCGCAGCATATTCTGTTGCACTTTACAATTGGAAACAAATAGTGATAGGTGTTATCTATTGTAAAATGGTCCACCAGATTGCAACGGGCTGTATGATATGGACACACAGCTATGCTGGCCTGGAGTCAGGAGGACGGGAAGTGATTCAAGACGAAATATGTTAGGTCATGTGTGGAATGTATAGAGGGGGGTTGTACTGTATACAGTAGAGATGAGCGGGTTCGGTTTCTCTGAAACCGAACCCGCACGAACTTCATGTTTTTTTCACGGGTCCGAGCAGACTCGGATCCTCCCGCCTTGCTCGGTTAACCCGAGCGCGCCCGAACGTCATCATGACGCTGTCGGATTCTCGCGAGACTCGGATTCTATATAAGGAGCCGCGCGTCGCCGCCATTTTCACACGTGCATTGAGATTGATAGGGAGAGGACGTGGCTGGCGTCCTCTCCATTAGAAATTAGATTAGAAGAGAGAGAGAGATTGTGCAGAGTCAGACAGAGTTTACCACAGTGACCAGTGCAGTTGTTGTTAGTTAACTTTTATTTATTTTAATATATATCCGTTCTCTGCTATATCCGTTCTCTGCCTGAAAAAAAACGATACACAGCAGCAGCCAGTCACACAGTGTGACTCAGTCTGTGTGCACTCAGCTCAGCCCAGTGTGCTGCACATCAATGTATAAAAGGCAAAGCTTATAATAATTGTGGGGGAGACTGGGGAGCACTGCAGGTTGTTATAGCAGGAGCCCCCAGGAGTACATAATATTATATTAATTTAAAATTAAACAGTGCACACTTTTGCTGCAGGAGTGCCACTGCCAGTGTGACTAGTGGTGACCAGTGCCTGACCACCAGTATAGTAGTATATTCATTGTTGTATGTATTGTATACTATCTCTTTATCAACCAGTCTATATTAGCAGCAGACACAGTACAGTGCGGTAGTTCACGGCTGTGGCTACCTCTGTGTCGGCAGTCGGAACTCGGCAGGCAGTCCGTCCATCCATAATTGTATTACAATATATACCACCTAACCGTGGTATTTTTTTTTCTTTCTTTATACCGTCATAGTGTCATACTAGTTGTTACGAGTATACTACTATCTCTTTATCAACCAGTGTACAGTGCGGTAGTTCACGGCTGTGGCTACCTCTGTGTCGGCAGTCGGCAGGCAGTCCGTCCATCCATAATTGTATTATTATTATAATATATACCACCTAACCGTGGTTTTTTTTCCATTCTTTATACCGTCGTCATAGTGTCATACTAGTTGTTACGAGTATACTACTATCTCTTTATCAACCAGTGTACAGTGCGGTAGTTCACGGCTGTGGCTACCTCTGTGTCGGCAGTCGGCAGGCAGTCCGTCCATCCATAATTGTATTATTATTATAATATATACCACCTAACCGTGGTTTTTTTTCCATTCTTTATACCGTCGTCATAGTGTCATACTAGTTGTTACGAGTATACTACTATCTCTTTATCAACCAGTGTACAGTGCGGTAGTTCACGGCTGTGGCTACCTCTGTGTCGGCAGTCGGCAGGCAGTCCGTCCATCCATAATTGTATTATTATTATAATATATACCACCTAACCGTGGTTTTTTTTCCATTCTTTATACCGTCGTCATAGTGTCATACTAGTTGTTACGAGTATACTACTATCTCTTTATCAACCAGTGTACAGTGCGGTAGTTCACGGCTGTGGCTACCTCTGTGTCGGCAGTCGGCAGGCAGTCCGTCCATCCATAATTGTATTATTATTATAATATATACCACCTAACCGTGGTTTTTTTTCCATTCTTTATACCGTCGTCATAGTGTCATACTAGTTGTTACGAGTATACTACTATCTCTTTATCAACCAGTGTACAGTGCGGTAGTTCACGGCTGTGGCTACCTCTGTGTCGGCAGTCGGCAGGCAGTCCGTCCATCCATAATTGTATTATTATTATAATATATACCACCTAACCGTGGTTTTTTTTCCATTCTTTATACCGTCGTCATAGTGTCATACTAGTTGTTACGAGTATACTACTATCTCTTTATCAACCAGTGTACAGTGCGGTAGTTCACGGCTGTGGCTACCTCTGTGTCGGCAGTCGGCAGGCAGTCCGTCCATCCATAATTGTATTATTATTATAATATATACCACCTAACCGTGGTTTTTTTTCCATTCTTTATACCGTCGTCATAGTGTCATACTAGTTGTTACGAGTATACTACTATCTCTTTATCAACCAGTGTACAGTGCGGTAGTTCACGGCTGTGGCTACCTCTGTGTCGGCAGTCGGCAGGCAGTCCGTCCATCCATAATTGTATTATTATTATAATATATACCACCTAACCGTGGTTTTTTTTCCATTCTTTATACCGTCGTCATAGTGTCATACTAGTTGTTACGAGTATACTACTATCTCTTTATCAACCAGTGTACAGTGCGGTAGTTCACGGCTGTGGCTACCTCTGTGTCGGCAGTCGGCAGGCAGTCCGTCCATCCATAATTGTATTATTATTATAATATATACCACCTAACCGTGGTTTTTTTTTCATTCTTTATACCGTCGTCATAGTGTCATACTAGTTGTTACGAGTATACTACTATCTCTTTATCAACCAGTGTACAGTGCGGTAGTTCACGGCTGTGGCTACCTCTGTGTCGGCAGTCGGCAGGCAGTCCGTCCATCCATAATTGTATTATTATTATAATATATACCACCTAACCGTGGTTTTTTTTCCATTCTTTATACCGTCGTCATAGTGTCATACTAGTTGTTACGAGTATACTACTATCTCTTTATCAACCAGTGTACAGTGCGGTAGTTCACGGCTGTGGCTACCTCTGTGTCGGCAGTCGGCAGGCAGTCCGTCCATCCATAATTGTATTATTATTATAATATATACCACCTAACCGTGGTTTTTTTTCCATTCTTTATACCGTCGTCATAGTGTCATACTAGTTGTTACGAGTATACTACTATCTCTTTATCAACCAGTGTACAGTGCGGTAGTTCACGGCTGTGGCTACCTCTGTGTCGGCAGTCGGCAGGCAGTCCGTCCATCCATAATTGTATTATTATTATAATATATACCACCTAACCGTGGTTTTTTTTTCATTCTTTATACCGTCGTCATAGTGTCATACTAGTTGTTACGAGTATACTACTATCTCTTTATCAACCAGTGTACAGTGCGGTAGTTCACGGCTGTGGCTACCTCTGTGTCGGCAGTCGGCAGGCAGTCCGTCCATCCATAATTGTATTATTATTATAATATATACCACCTAACCGTGGTTTTTTTTCCATTCTTTATACCGTCGTCATAGTGTCATACTAGTTGTTACGAGTATACTACTATCTCTTTATCAACCAGTGTACAGTGCGGTAGTTCACGGCTGTGGCTACCTCTGTGTCGGCAGTCGGCAGGCAGTCCGTCCATCCATAATTGTATTATTATTATAATATATACCACCTAACCGTGGTTTTTTTTCCATTCTTTATACCGTCGTCATAGTGTCATACTAGTTGTTACGAGTATACTACTATCTCTTTATCAACCAGTGTACAGTGCGGTAGTTCACGGCTGTGGCTACCTCTGTGTCGGCAGTCGGCAGGCAGTCCGTCCATCCATAATTGTATTATTATTATAATATATACCACCTAACCGTGGTTTTTTTCCCATTCTTTATACCGTCGTCATAGTGTCATACTAGTTGTTACGAGTATACTACTATCTCTTTATCAACCAGTGTACAGTGCGGTAGTTCACGGCTGTGGCTACCTCTGTGTCGGCAGTCGGCAGGCAGTCCGTCCATCCATAATTGTATTATTATTATTATAATATATACCACCTAACCGTGGTTTTTTTTCCATTCTTTATACCGTCGTCATAGTGTCATACTAGTTGTTACGAGTATACTACTATCTCTTTATCAACCAGTGTACAGTGCGGTAGTTCACGGCTGTGGCTACCTCTGTGTCGGCAGTCGGCAGGCAGTCCGTCCATCCATAATTGTATTATTATTATAATATATACCACCTAACCGTGGTTTTTTTTTCCATTCTTTATACCGTCGTCATAGTGTCATACTAGTTGTTACGAGTATACTACTATCTCTTTATCAACCAGTGTACAGTGCGGTAGTTCACGGCTGTGGCTACCTCTGTGTCGGCAGTCGGCAGGCAGTCCGTCCATCCATAATTGTATTATTATTATAATATATACCACCTAACCGTGGTTTTTTTATACCACCTAACCGTGGCAGTCCGTCCATAATTGTATACTAGTAAACTATCCAATCCATCCATCCATCTCCATTGTTTACCTGAGGTGCCTTTTAGTTCTGCCTATAAAATATGGAGAACAAAAAAGTTGAGGTTCCAAAATTAGGGAAAGATCAAGATCCACTTCCACCTCGTGCTGAAGCTGCTGCCACTAGTCATGGCCGAGACGATGAAATGCCAGCAACGTCGTCTGCCAAGGCCGATGCCCAATGTCATAGTACAGAGCATGTCAAATCCAAAACACCAAATATCAGAAAAAAAAGGACTCCAAAACCTAAAATAAAATTGTCGGAGGAGAAGCGTAAACTTGCCAATATGCCATTTACCACACGGAGTGGCAAGGAACGGCTGAGGCCCTGGCCTATGTTCATGGCTAGTGGTTCAGCTTCACATGAGGATGGAAGCACTCAGCCTCTCGCTAGAAAACTGAAAAGACTCAAGCTGGCAAAAGCACCGCAAAGAACTGTGCGTTCTTTGAAATCCCAAATCCACAAGGAGAGTCCAATTGTGTCGTTTGCGATGCCTGACCTTCCCAACACTGGACGTGAAGAGCATGCGCCTTCCACTATTTGCATGCCCCCTGCAAGTGCTGGAAGGAGCACCCGCAGTCCAGTTCCTGATAGTCAGATTGAAGATGTCAGTGTTGAAGTACACCAGGATGAGGAGGATATGGGTGTTGCTGGCGCTGGGGAGGAAATTGACCAGGAGGATTCTGATGGTGAGGTGGTTTGTTTAAGTCAGGCACCCGGGGAGACACCTGTTGTCCGTGGGAGGAATATGGCCGTTGACATGCCAGGTGAAAATACCAAAAAAATCAGCTCTTCGGTGTGGAGGTATTTCACCAGAAATGCGGACAACAGGTGTCAAGCCGTGTGTTCCCTTTGTCAAGCTGTAATAAGTAGGGGTAAGGACGTTAACCACCTCGGAACATCCTCCCTTATACGTCACCTGCAGCGCATTCATAATAAGTCAGTGACAAGTTCAAAAACTTTGGGTGACAGCGGAAGCAGTCCACTGACCAGTAAATCCCTTCCTCTTGTAACCAAGCTCACGCAAACCACCCCACCAACTCCCTCAGTGTCAATTTCCTCCTTCCCCAGGAATGCCAATAGTCCTGCAGGCCATGTCACTGGCAAGTCTGACGAGTCCTTTCCTGCCTGGGATTCCTCCGATGCATCCTTGCGTGTAACGCCTACTGCTGCTGGCGCTGCTGTTGTTGCCGCTGGGAGTCGATGGTCATCCCAGAGGGGAAGTCGTAAGCCCACTTGTACTACTTCCAGTAAGCAAATGACTGTTCAACAGTCCTTTGCGAGGAAGATGAAATATCACAGCAGTCATCCTACTGCAAAGCGGATAACTGAGTCCTTGACAACTATGTTGGTGTTAGACGTGCGTCCGGTATCCGCCGTTAGTTCACAGGGAACTAGACAATTTATTGAGGCAGTGTGCCCCCGTTACCAAATACCATCTAGGTTCCACTTCTCTAGGCAGGCGATACCGAGAATGTACACGGACGTCAGAAAAAGACTCACCAGTCTCCTAAAAAATGCAGTTGTACCCAATGTCCACTTAACCACGGACATGTGGACAAGTGGAGCAGGGCAGGGTCAGGACTATATGACTGTGACAGCCCACTGGGTAGATGTATGGACTCCCGCCGCAAGAACAGCAGCGGCGGCACCAGTAGCAGCATCTCGCAAACGCCAACTCTTTCCTAGGCAGGCTACGCTTTGTATCACCGCTTTCCAGAATACGCACACAGCTGAAATCCTCTTACGGCAACTGAGGAAGATCATCGCGGAATGGCTTACCCCAATTGGACTCTCCTGTGGATTTGTGGCATCGGACAACGCCAGCAATATTGTGTGTGCATTAAATATGGGCAAATTCCAGCACGTCCCATGTTTTGCACATACCTTGAATTTGGTGGTGCAGAATTTTTTAAAAAACGACAGGGGCGTGCAAGAGATGCTGTCGGTGGCCAGAAAAATTGCGGGACACTTTCGGCGTACAGGCACCACGTACAGAAGACTGGAGCACCACCAAAAACTACTGAACCTGCCCTGCCATCATCTGAAGCAAGAAGTGGTAACGAGGTGGAATTCAACCCTCTATATGCTTCAGAGGTTGGAGGAGCAGCAAAAGGCCATTCAAGCCTATACAATTGAGCACGATATAGGAGATGGAATGCACCTGTCTCAAGTGCAGTGGAGAATGATTTCAACGTTGTGCAAGGTTCTGATGCCCTTTGAACTTGCCACACGTGAAGTCAGTTCAGACACTGCCAGCCTGAGTCAGGTCATTCCCCTCATCAGGCTTTTGCAGAAGAAGCTGGAGGCATTGAAGAAGGAGCTAACACGGAGCGATTCCGCTAGGCATGTGGGACTTGTGGATGCAGCCCTTAATTCGCTTAACAAGGATTCACGGGTGGTCAATCTGTTGAAATCAGAGCACTACATTTTGGCCACCGTGCTCGATCCTAGATTTAAAGCCTACCTTGGATCTCTCTTTCCGGCAGACACAGGTCTGCTGGGGTTGAAAGACCTGCTGGTGACAAAATTGTCAAGTCAAGCGGAACGCGACCTGTCAACATCTCCTCCTTCACATTCTCCCGCAACTGGGGGTGCGAGGAAAAGGCTCAGAATTCCGAGCCCACCCGCTGGCGGTGATGCAGGGCAGTCTGGAGCGACTGCTGATGCTGACATCTGGTCCGGACTGAAGGACCTGACAACGATTACGGACATGTCGTCTACTGTCACTGCATATGATTCTCTCAACATTGATAGAATGGTGGAGGATTATATGAGTGACCGCATCCAAGTAGGCACGTCACACAGTCCGTACTTATACTGGCAGGAAAAAGAGGCAATTTGGAGGCCCTTGCACAAACTGGCTTTATTCTACCTAAGTTGCCCTCCCACAAGTGTGTACTCCGAAAGAGTGTTTAGTGCCGCCGCTCACCTTGTCAGCAATCGGCGTACGAGGTTACATCCAGAAAATGTGGAGAAGATGATGTTCATTAAAATGAATTATAATCAATTCCTCCGCGGAGACATTGACCAGCAGCAATTGCCTCCACAAAGTACACAGGGAGCTGAGATGGTGGATTCCAGTGGGGACGAATTGATAATCTGTGAGGAGGGGGATGTACACGGTGATATATCGGAGGGTGAAGATGAGGTGGACATCTTGCCTCTGTAGAGCCAGTTTGTGCAAGGAGAGATTAATTGCTTCTTTTTTGGGGGGGGTCCAAACCAACCCGTCATATCAGTCACAGTCGTGTGGCAGACCCTGTCACTGAAATGATGGGTTGGTTAAAGTGTGCATGTCCTGTTTTGTTTATACAACATAAGGGTGGGTGGGAGGGCCCAAGGATAATTCCATCTTGCACCTCTTTTTTCTTTTCTTTTTCTTTGCATCATGTGCTGATTGGGGAGGGTTTTTTGGAAGGGACATCCTGCGTGACACTGCAGTGCCACTCCTAGATGGGCCCGGTGTTTGTGTCGGCCACTAGGGTCGCTAATCTTACTCACACAGCTACCTCATTGCGCCTCTTTTTTTCTTTGCGTCATGTGCTGTTTGGGGAGGGTTTTTTGGAAGGGACATCCTGCGTGACACTGCAGTGCCACTCCTAGATGTGCCCGGTGTTTGTGTCGGCCACTAGGGTCGCTAATCTTACTCACACAGTCAGCTACCTCATTGCGCCTCTTTTTTTCTTTGCGTCATGTGCTGTTTGGGGAGGTTTTTTTGGAAGGGCCATCCTGCGTGACACTGCAGTGCCACTCCTAGATGGGCCCGGTGTTTGTGTCGGCCACTAGGGTCGCTAATCTTACTCACACAGCTACCTCATTGCGCCTCTTTTTTTCTTTGCGTCATGTGCTGTTTGGGGAGGGTTTTTTGGAAGGGCCATCCTGCGTGACACTGCAGTGCCACTCCTAGATGGGCCCGGTGTTTGTGTCGGCCACTAGGGTCGCTAATCTTACTCACACAGCTACCTCATTGCGCCTCTTTTTTTCTTTGCGTCATGTGCTGTTTGGGGAGGGTTTTTTGGAAGGGACATCCTGCGTGACACTGCAGTGCCACTCCTAGATGGGCCCGGTGTTTGTGTCGGCCACTAGGGTCGCTTATCTTACTCACACAGCGACCTCGGTGCAAATTTTAGGACTAAAAATAATATTGTGAGGTGTGATGTGTTCAGAATAGGCTGAAAATGAGTGTAAATTATGTTTTTTGAGGTTAATAATACTTTGGGATCAAAATGACCCCCAAATTCTATGATTTAAGCTGTTTTTTAGGGTTTTTTGAAAAAAACACCCGAATCCAAAACACACCCGAATCCGACAAAAAAAATTCGGTGAGGTTTTGCCAAAACGCGTTCGAACCCAAAACACGGCCGCGGAACCGAACCCAAAACCAAAACACAAAACCCGAAAAATTTCAGGCGCTCATCTCTAGTATACAGTAGCATAGTTTATGAGGGTTGTGTGAGTGGTTCCGGAAATTGATAAGCTTGTATAAAGAGGTGAGTTTTCAGGGAATGTTTGCAGGTTTGGAGACTAGAGGAGAGTCTTATTATGTGTGGGAGGGCATTCCACAGAGTGGGTGCTGCTCGAAGAAAGTCCTACAATGGTGAGTGGAAGCAAGTAATAAGTGTGGATGAGGAACATAGATCTTGACCTTCATACCACTTTACCTAACTTCCACTTACTACCAGTTAACCTACCTTTCACCTTACTATCACTTTACCTAACTTCCACTTTACCTTACTTCCACCATATTACCACTTTACCTAACTTCCACTTACTACCACTGTGCCTAATTAACCACCTTTATACCACTATATTTAACTTCCACCCTACCATCACTTTACCTAACTTCCACTTACTACCACTTATTTATTAACAGTTTCTTATATAGCGCAGCAAATTCCGTTGCGCTTTACAATTGGAAATAACAATGATATAACAAACTGGATGATAACAAACAGTCCTAGAGGTAGGAAGGCCCTGCTCGCAAGCTTACTACCTTTCACCTTACTATCACTTTACCTAACTTCCACTTTACTACCATTTTACCTTACTTCCACCATATTACCACTTTACCTAACTTCCACCTTACTACCACTTTACCTACACTAACTCCCACCTTAATACCACGTTACCTAACTTCCACCTAAGTACCACTTTTACTAACTTCCGCTTACTACCACTTAACCTACCTCTCACCTTACTATCACTTTACCTAACTTCCACTTTACTACCACTTTACCTTAGTTCAACCGTATTACCACTTTAAACTTTCACCTTACTACCACTTTACCTATTTTACACCTTACTACCACTTTAACTACAGTAACTCCCACCTTAATACCACTTTACCTAACTTCCACTTTATTTGCACTTGACCTAACGTCAACCTTACCACTTTACCTATCTTCCACCTTACTATCACTTTACATTACGCCTAATTTGGATTCTGACTTTCTGATGTTTCGTTTTTGCAGTTTTTAAGTGTTTCAGCACTTTTATTAGTACAGGTTGAGTATCCCATATTCCGAAATACGGAATTTTTTTGAGTGAGACTGAGATAGTGAAACCTTTGTTTTCTGATGGTTCAATGTACTCAAACCTAGTTTAATACACAAAATGATTAAAAATATTGTATTAAATGACCTTCAGGCTGTGTGTATAAGGTGTATCTCCTATATAATAGCCCTATTCTGTGACTTTGTGACTCATTTGCTAACGCTGGGCGGAGTCACAACACTGGGCGGAGTTAGTCAAATGAGTCACAGATCTGGCCAAATCTATAGGAGACTAGGAGCAGAAGCAGATAGTATGGGCATGGCACAGGCAGGGGTGCATACCTCCCAGCTTTCATCATGAGCTTTCTTCAGGCAGAAGGAGGGACACACACTCGGCGAAAAGGGGGCGTGGCTTCACAGGAGGGCCCCCGTTTTCGTCAGTGAGGGGGCATGCCCAGCGCTCTGTGAGCTGCTGGCATGCCCCCAGGGGCTGATTATGAGTCCGGGGGGCCCAGGGCACTTGAGACAGGGGAGCCCTATCTCATGCTGTGCCTGCTGTGGGGGTGGGGGCGTTTCCTAATCGCGGGACGTGAGGCCATGCCCCTTATGCAAATTCCAGGATTTATTTATTTTTTAATGGAATTTTGGCCCCTCAGCTAGGGCTAAATCCAGAGGAGGTGGTCGCTCCCCCCTACACACCCGCACAGGCAGAAGAAAGCAGGGAGACTGCTGCCTCCCTGCAACACCACAGACCTGACAATACGCAGCAGCGTGTGCTGACTGTAGCACATACTTGCCTACTTGACCCTCTCCATGAGGGAGAAAATGCTCTGTTCCTGGACTTTCCTGGTAATGTATGATTGCCATCACCTGTGGTGAAACACCTTTCTTATCAATTAACTAGCTCACCACAGGTGATGGCAATAATACATTACCAGGAAAGTCCAGGAACAGAGCATTTTCTCCCTCATGGAGAGGGTCAGGTAGGCAAGTATGCTGTAGCACAATGCTGCCGTTGTTGCTGGCAGGACGGGGGAGCTTCTGAGCTGGGACAGAGCTACTCGAGCCGGGGGCCCCCCTAAAACTGTGGGGCCAATGGTACGTACCCCCTGCCCCCCCTTAATCTGGCTCTGCTGCTGGAACCCCCCATTAATCTGTACCCCCTGATGCCCCCTCTCCCTCTGTCTCCACTATTCACCGCTGCTCTGCTAAGCAGATCAGCGAGTACAGGAGCTTTCCAACTGCCCCCCGTCCCCACCCACCCCCACCACCGCGGGACACTGCGACCTGCGGGTGGGACTGCGGGACAGACCCCCAAAAATGGGACTGTCCCACGAAAATCGGGACATTTGGGAGGTATGGGGTGTGTGAGTGGGTATGCCGTACAGACAGACGGGCACCGGCTCACTGTGTGCTTGACCCCCCACATCAGCATACTCAACAGGGTCTCTCTGGCGCGGAGGAGCGACACTTTCTGGCACACTCCACGCTTCTTAGCTGCAGTTTTGTGGGGCACCAGCCGCTGTGCAGGTTCCGTACTGCCTCTGTTATCTCCAGCCCCAGCAACCCCACCGCTAGCTGCAGCGCTGCCACCCGCAGTGAGGTGCACCCAGCTCCTTCACACACTTTAGCTGGTGGATAGCGCTGCAGAAGTCCGAGCTGCTTGCAGGCTCCGACCCCCTCCTCCCTCCATCCGCAGCGTCTTACTACAGTGCCCAGCAGCCGCGAGGTCCGCGCCACATGCATGCTATGACCCCTCCTCCCTGCAGCCGCAGCATCTCCTGGGGGCTAACCAGTCACTCCCAGTCTCCTCTTACCACAGTGCCCGGCAGCTGCGCGAGGTCTGTGGTGTGTGACTGAGGAGGGGGGGAGGGATGCGGACGGGCAGAGGAAGCAGGACTCCAGCCTAAGAGAGTCAGCCATGCCAAGCCTCCACCAGCAGCAGATCCCAACAGGTTGGAGTGGAACAGCAGCAGCCAGCAGCAGTGACTCCGGTAAGACACATTTGTCTGTCACCACTGTTTTGTCCCTAATACCAATCTCTCCCGTGCCCTGTGTTCTGTCATGTCCCTGTCACCCCTGGCCTTGCCCTGCCACCCTTATCCTGGCCCTTTCACCCTTATCCTGGCCCTGTCACCCTTATGCTGGCCCTGTTACCCCTATCCTGGCCCTGTCACCCCTGTGCTTGCCATGTCACCCCTATACTGGCCCTGTCACCCCTGTCCTGGCCCTGCCGCCCCTACCCTGGCCCTGTCACCCCTATCCTGTCCCTGTCATTTCTGTCCTGGCCCCATCGCCCCTGTCCTGGCCCTGTCACCCCTGTCCTGGCCCCATCACCACTGTTCTGACCCTGTCACCCCTGTCCTGGCCCTGCTACTACATACCCTCCAAATACCTTTTTGGCAGGTACAGTGCCCGCAGCGCCTCCAGACCTCTCCCCACTGTACCACACCTCCGCACCTTCCCCTCCACCACATGCAGCACTCCACCCCTCCCCCACACGCTGTGCCTCCAGACCCTCTACACCACACGCGGCTCCCACTCCTCCGCCCCTTCACCACCCACAGCACCTCCAGGCCTCCTCCACCATCCACCCACGTTATATGTCTCCCCCCACACCTGCCCCCCTCCACCCGCAGCATCTGCAGACACCCTCCTCCATCCGCGGTCCCCCCGTCCCCCACCCCTTCCCCACCAATGGCACCCCCGCACCTGCAATTCCACCAACTGCAGCACCTTCCCCATCCGGGCCCCACCCTCACTTCCACCGCCCCTCCACCCGCAGCATCTACAGACACCATCCGCAGTCCCCCCCGCACCTGCTACATTCTGTACATCGTGCCCTGCAGGTGCTGTTCACGGCGTCGCAAGGGGCTACGCCTCCTTCACCATCGCACGCCCTTTCATTGTGCAATATTTAACCACTAACAAAGGAATGCAGGTAATACTCTATATAATACAAATATTGAACCCCAGAAAGGCATGCAAGGGTTAAGGGGGCGTAGCCCCTTGCGACGGTGTGAAGAGCGCCCGTAGGGCGCGATGAAGCACCTAGTATGAAACATAAATTAATTGTGTGAATGTACACACACTTTGTTTAATGCACAAAGTTATTAAAAATATTGGCTAAAAGGACCTTCAGGCTGTGTGTATAAGGTGTATATGTAACATAAATGCATTCTGTGCTTAGATTTAGGTCCCATCACCATGATATCTCATTATGGGATGCAATTATTCCAAAATACGGAATAATCCGATATCCAAAATACCTCTGGTCCCAAGCATTTTGTATATGGGATACTCAACCTGTATATAATAAATCAATCCGATGAGAACATTTGAATTCTATAGAGATTAATTATGTTGTCTTGCTTTTTTCAGATATAGCTATTACTGCTTTTGTTATTTGTGTATCAAATACATGTTACGTCAAAGAGAAAATCTGATTTTTCCACTGAATTCAGCATTCATATATTACTGTAGGCGAATACACATATTCCTTCACATACATGACGCAGAAAAATGTTTACAAGTTGGTGACTAGTGTACTTGTGTACAACTGTACTTGTCCTTTGCTCTGGGCACTGATAACCCAATAGCAGCCCTAAACGGCTGTCTAGCTGAGCTCCAGGAGTGGACGAGTGGCAATTGGCTGCGACTGAACCCGGATAAAACAGAGGGGCAGATTTATTAAACTCGGTGAAGTGATAAATTGGAAGGTGATAAAGGACCAGCCAGTCAGCTCTTAACTGTCATTTTTCAAACCCAGCCTGTAACATGGTAGTTAGGATCTAATTGGCTGGTCCTTTATCACCTCCCCCTTTATCACTTCACCGAGCAAAGGACAAGACTGCAGCATAGCCAACCAACTGGACTTACACTCGGGGATTCAGAATTACAAACCACTGATCGTGTGCGGAATCTTGGCGTTGTCCTGGATGGTGGCTTGACACTTAAACATCAGATATCAGCCACAATCAAATCCTCATTCTTTCACCTGAGGAACATAGCCAGAATCAAGCACTTAATTCCCTCAGATGATCTGCCAAAAGTCATCCATCCATTTGTAGCATCTCGATTAGACTACTGTAATGCCCTCTACCTTGGTCTACCAGCAAAATAATTGCAGCGCTTACAGCTGGTGCAAAACACAGCTGCCAGGCTATTAACCAACCAGCCCCGTTCTAGCCACATAACACCCATCCTCTACTCCCTTCACTGGCTGCCTGTAAGATGGCGAATCATCTTCAAGATTGACTTACTGAGTTTCAAAGCATTACATGACCAGGGCCCAAGGTAACTGACGCAGCTTCTGACCCCATACTGCCCCACTCCATTACTGCGATCTGTAGATGAAGGACTTTTAGCAGTACCTAGAATCTCCCGTAATTCATCTGGAGGTCGAGCTTTTAGTCATGCGGCTCCGACTCTATGGAACTCACTTCCCCGCACAGTGCGAGAGACCCCAACTATAGAATCCTTCAAAAGTAGACTCAAGACTTTCCTGTTTACTCAAGCATTCCCATAATTGTCCCTTTAGTATCTCTATGCTTCTGTATTTTATGAAAAGCTGTTCTGTACTTCATTATTTTCTGTACTATATTATGCTATGTGTCTGTTAAGCGCCTTGAATCCTATTAGAAAAAGAGCTCTATATAAATAAAATTATTATTATTATTATTAGTGTTTGTCTTATACACTTTTACGAATGACCCAGCCCCACATTTATGTTAAAGTTTCTATGATGCCACACAATACAGTACAGAATACGGTATGCATGCTGTCAATTATAAAATATAATAAGATGTAAGCTAGAAAAGCAATAACTAGTTATGTTCATGCTTCTCTGTGTTCTGATAAGTAAATAAAATGTTCTAAGTGAACGGTAACAGGAAGGACTGTGGAAACAGTGATAGGGCGAGTGGATTAGATGTCCAGCCTTTGGGGTAAGGTATCTATCACACACTATGCTTCATTAGATACCAAAACAATTAATCATCAAACCATCAAAGGACGAGACAATGCTGACACGTCTAAGGGTTTACACCTTATCTCTCTGGAAACTAACACAACAGAGGACTATTTATAACTGCAGAATGCTGGCACCTTCCTTATATTACTTAATAAATCTGGTATTCCCAAGACTCAGAGTCGTGGTGGAATCAGGACACACACAAAGAGGTGACTAGATAACACATAAGGGTGTGACTAATCCACTGTAAAACTAATTTATTCCTGTAACAGAAATGTAGACTCTTTAATAAATGATAATACAATACACTTATATTCACTGGCATTTCTATAATGGGTGCAGTGTGTGTGATGCACACGGGCCCCTGAGTCCAGAGGGGGCCCCACCGCACACACTGCACCCGTTTTTAAAATACTCACCCCTCCGAAGTCCAGCGCCAGCATCCACAGCGCTGTTAGAACACAGTGAAAATGGCTCAGCGGCCATTTTCACGGAGTTCTGCGCATGCGCAGTAGAGAAATCTCAGGGAAAATGGCCGCCGCTCCATTTTGCCGGAGATCTGCGCATGCGCAGTAGAGTCAGAGACCTCTAGTGCTTAGACTCCACAGCGCTCCGGGCAGAGAGGAGGGGGCCCGAACGGAGGAGGCTGAACATGGGCCTCCTCCTCTCTTAAAACGCCCCTGCTTATATTGGTCTGTGGTAAACTATTTACTCGGTATAGTGCCCAGTGATGTCAGACACAGCCAGCTTATACCCCTTTCACACTGCATAAATAACCCAGTATCGACCTGGTATATTGCCGGGTCGACACGGGTCGCTGTGCGGTGTGAAAGGGTCTCTCCCAAATTCCCGGGTCGCCTGACCTGGTAATTTAACTCGGGAATAAAGAAGGTTTATTCCCGGGTTATTACCAGGTCAGGTGCAGTGTGAACGGGTTGCGATCCGGGACCCGTTCACAGTATAGGCAGAGGAGGCGTGGAGATGATGTCATCTCACAGTGCTGCCTCCGCTCCCGCCCTTGATGCTGCTGCGGCCCTCGCCCCCCGACAGCAACCCGACCTAGCATATTACCGGCCCGTAAAACCAGTTGAAAAAGGTCCAATGCCGAGTCGCTCCTGGGAAAGACCTGTTTCCAATTCCCAGGTATGACTCGACATTGGCTATGTGAAAGTGGTATAATTGTGCCCAACTCACAGAATGATTAGATTATTTCTTAAAGGAGTGCTGTTATTACTACTCCAGTACCACTCAGAGCTCTCCATCAGGGGAGTACCGGGGTGCAGGTGACAGGGTTGGGGGGGTTGGGTGTGTGTTGGAGGGGGGGGGGGGGGGTTGTACTTGCAAGAGGCCTGGCTGTCAAGGGAGCCTGAAAAGAATGACCCTATCCAACAGTTTTCTCCTTCAGTTATACAGTACCATTGTTCTGCCTACAATCCTGTACCCGTAGCGACTAGTTTACATAGCTCTAAGTGCATTTTTGCTCTCCAGAAAAATGTCTGCCACTTGCACAACTTAGAAACTCTGAAACATTTTAAGGTGAAAGTTGATTAAATTGCTTCTAAGAAACTGAAGACTTGGGATGCCCATCAGTGGGTCAACGATCAGTGGTGCCATTCATGGTTAATATCAATGGCATGAACTCGACTGGGAACCAGTGTTGGTTTGCACCCATCAGTGGTCATCCCTGCTGTGAGATATGGCTGCTGGCAGGCTAATCAGGGAATGGGGCATGTCTTAGTGGGATGGCCAAGGGGTGATGGGATGGCCATGGGGTGAGGCTATGCTCTGCTCCCTGCACTGAGAGGAAAAATAATCCATCACTGCCTCACAGCAATCGGATCTCTGAGGGACCACTGGGGGCAGCCATTGATGATTGTTCACCAATCCTACTACAAACTTTATTTAGCAACTGCCCCTCAGCAGAATGAACAAGCCTTAAATTAGAATCACAGTATGCACCACAGGCAGGTACATAACTGAGAGAGTCATATCTATCTACTGTATCTATCTATCTATCTATCTATCTATCTATCTATCTATCTATCTACTATATATAGCAGGGGTCAGGGGACTTTTTACCTTTTACCCCAAAATATATTTAGATACGCCGACGATACCTCCTTGATTTGAAAGGAAGGAAATCATATATTATTGTGCATATATACTGGTTATCACTGTTTATATGGCATTTCTGAGCTATTATTATTATATTCGCCAATTATTTTTTGGCAATGAATGGGTTAATTAACACTTTCTCCCAAAACACCAGAATGAAGGTAAGAAAGATGGATTACGGGGGGAGGGGGGTGACACACGACTTTTAGGAGACAGATGGTCACATCCTCACCTCAGTAATGTCAGTGGGAATTTCCAGCTGTTATGTGGGCCACTGTCTGATCCTGCGGAACTCCATCAGCATGTCATACCGCGGCCAGGAACACAGCACAGGGCGGCCAGGAGCACAGTGCAGGATGGGCAGGAGGGAGCGCGGTGTGACGTCAGGAACACAGCATAGGGCGGCCAGGAGCACAGCGCAGGATGGGCAGGAGGGAGCGCGGTGTGACGTCAGCACGTCACATCGTGAGCCAGACGGTGCTGGACGGGGCTGTGTCTCGGCAGCGCGACCGTCCATTACTCCCAGGAATTTCATTTTTACCCCATTTGGGGTAATTTACCCCTGTTCCCAGACCACTGATATATAGGAATACAGGAGCAAACATCAAAACTATTTTTTGTGATTTTTTTTTATTTTTACTTTTTCATATTCTATTTAGATTGTAATCCTAAACTTACAAAACAAATATTTATCTCTGTTATAACATACAGTAGCTATTGATTAAAAAGACACAAATCTGCCCCTGGATGCACATACCCACCAGGCATTCTTTCCCACAGATGCTCTCTGACCTTAATCTTACAGCTTTATTCTGTAACTATAAAAATAAGGATTCTTGGAAAAAAACAGGGGGGGGGGGGGGGGGTATAACACAAGGGAATGATCACTTTGGATTATCCTTAAAGCCATGGGAACTCCAGATAGTTGTAAATTACCACAGTTCCATGGTCATAAAAATATTACCATATTTTCAGTCTCCGCTCACCACACACCACAAAGTAAATACAAATGTTGCTACTATATCATAAAAATAAAATGTTAAACTGAATAAAAACAACAGTAATACACAGACACATCTAAAAATAATCTAGGACTATATAAATAAACACACAGAAAAGAATGTGTGTATTTATTTACTACATTTAGCCACCTAGTGACCCCTGGGCAAAATCAGATCTTGTCGATCTGTTCGTCAAATGCCACAAGGAGTGAGCTGGTAATACAGTGAACCTAAGGTAAAGTGGTAGTAAGGTGGAAGTTAGGTAAAGTGGTATTAAGATGTGAGTTACTGTAGGTAAAGTGGTAGTAAGGTGGAAGTCAGGTAAAGTGGTATTAAGATGTGAGTTACTGTAGGTAAAGTGGTAGTAAGGTGGAAGTTAGGTAAAGTGGTATTAAGATGTGAGTTACTGTAGGTAAAGTGGTAGTAAGGTGGAAGTTAGGTAAAGTGGTATTAAGATGTGAGTTACTGTAGGTAAAGTGGTAGTAAGGTGGAAGTTAGGTAAAGTGGTATTAAGATGTGAGTTACTGTAGGTAAAGTGGTAGTAAGGTGGAAGTTAGGTAAAGTCAGGGACGTGCGCACGTCACTGGGTAAAGTGGTATTAAGATGTGAGTTACTGTAGGTAAAGTGGTAGTAAGGTGGAAGTTAGGTAAAGTGGTATTAAGATGTGAGTTACTGTAGGTAAAGTGGTAGTAAGGTGGAAGTTAGGTAAAGTGGTATTAAGATGTGAGTTACTGTAGGTAAAGTGGTAGTAAGGTGCAGTGGCAAACGCAGAATTTATAGAGGGGGGGTTTCCAAATGCAATAAACAATTTCCCACTCTGCGGAACATGGAATACAATATTAATACTTAACACTATAGATGGTCTATAGTACAGGCTGTATCAAACACATTTAATATAAATAAGATACTATAAGTGGTCAGGGAAAGGTTAAACATACCATAATAAATAAATACACAAACATAATAGAACCAGTACTGCACTTTCTAAGCACACATTCTCCCACCTCATGGTAAAGCTACTGTCACTTCTTCTTGGTAGCTACTCTCTGGTCCAGTGCACTGATTGAGGCCTCAGAAGCGGAAGAAGCTTTTACCCCTGGGCATGTTCAGCAGCTTAAAAGCTTAAACTGCATGATGTGGTGGCAGCTCTAGTAATTGTATTATATACTATTGCAATTGTCATAATTTGAGCCACTTGCCAAGATGGAGGGGGGTCTCCAGGCAACCAGAACCCCCCCCCCCCACCCCGCGCGTTTGCCTATGAGGTGGAAACAGGTAAATAAAAGCTAAAATATAAAATCACTTTGCTTTAGGGAAATAGGATGTTGATGCTGTCTGTTTGTACAGTGTCCTCAGTGGTCTCTCTAATAAGGAACAAGCACTATTCCCCCCATCATTGCAGGCAGGGCAGTAGAGAGCCTGGCTGGGCCCAGGTACTTTTTAGGGGATGTGGCCTAATCACAGGAGGCGTGTCCATGCACCCTTAGAAAAAATATTGAAAAAATAGTATATTAAGCTCCTCCCTGGCCACACTGCAACCCCAGCATACAGCAGCGTGTGCTAGGCTAAGGAGAAGCACTGTAGCTGCTGCTGCCAGGTAAGGGGGGGGGGGGGGGGAGCTGGGCCCCCACTGGCACCCCTCCATCAGACCTGGGCCCGGGTCAGTGGCAGAACTACCACCGGTTCAAGCGGTGCAGTGCAAACAAGGCCCTGCCGCAATTGAGGGGCCCCACAGCCGTCAGATTCCTCGCTTAACTGAAGAAAAGAAGCAGGGCCCCACCTGAGGTGAGGAAGTGAAGCCCCGCCCCTGCTCTCACTGCCCCGCTCCTCTCATCTCTGCAACAGTGAGCTCTGTTGTTGGCGCCGGGGCCCGGGCATGAATTAAGGTATTTGGCATGGGCTCCTCCTTTCCTCTCTCCCAAGGGCCCTCAACCCGGAGCACAGGAACGCACTCCTCTGACAGCATGCCTAATGCGGGTAAGACCACCTCTGCACAGGCAGTCTCACACGGCTACTCCGGTACTTGCGGCTCACAGCCCTGTTTGGCTGTGCGTCCTCATACCCTCCCCTCATAACTCTATGTAGACCCCCCTATCCCCACAAAAAATCTGCCACGCTCTCCCACAGTCAGCCGGTTCCGATATGAATGGTCGACCATGTTATGGTCGACAGTCATAAGGTCGACCACTATTGGTCGACATTGACATGGTCGACATGGGCACATGGTCGACGCATGAAAATGGTAGACACATGAAAGGTCGACACATGAAAAGGTCGACATGAGTTTTTTTAACTTTTTTTTGGTGTCGTTTTTTGCGCAAAGTGACTGGGAACCCCAATTAGTGCACCGCGACCCCTCGCATGGCTCGCTTCGCTCGCCATGCTTCGGGCATGGTGCCTTCGCCTCCGCTACCCGCTTCGCTCGGCACACTTTACCGTTCCAATCGTAGTCCCATGTGGATCGTAAAGTATGGAAAAGTTCCTCAAAAAGGAAAAAAAAGTTAAAAAACTCATGTCGACCTTTTCATGTGTCGACCCTTTCATGTGTCGACCATGTCAATGTCGACCAATAGTGGTCGACCATTGTGAACGGAATGCCCAGTCAGCCATGTTCCCTTGCCCTCACGCCACACACTGACAGCTGAGCACATTTCAGTAGCAGTAAGAGGACAGGCGGGGTGAGCTGCTGCTGAGTGACTGAGGAGGCTTCAGCTAAAATCTGACAGCAGCCAGCAGTAGTCCCAGCTCTGAGGAGATGGGTGGGTGGGGGCATCATGATTATGAACAGACAAGAGTATACGAAAGAGGCCGAACTGCTACTTGGGGGATAACAGATCCTAAATGAAGATCCCACTGAGGAGTTTGTTACAGCATTACAGGTGCACTGCACTGTACTGTATGTACTTACTGTATTATATTATTGTATTTCATTGGAGACCTCACGCCAATGCGCAATGGTGATTTTCAAAAGCGACATCTGGTGGTGGAATGTAGTATTACACTCGCCGACAACTCCATACGCCACACTAAACCTCAATGCGCCATGCTGCAGAATAATACGCCACCCCTGCGGCAAGGCGCAGTGCGATTACTGGATCGATCTATGCGATCTGATCTATAGCTAAGCCAATTAACCTACCATTTTGCTTTTGAGGTGTGGGAAGAAACCCACACAGAGATAGGAGAGAACATACAAAACTCAAACATATTATGCAAATCAAACATAGCATCTTAGTTCTGTGAGTGAGCAAGCTACCTATTGCGCCACCATGCTGACTTTTTATTATGATGCTATATTTTTTTTTTTCTAGTTTAATATCAGGGAAATGTTACTGTATGTCTAATTATTTGAGAATGTTCTTCAAGATGAGATTAAGAGGAGCAAATGGAAAGATCAATGTAGATAATAAATGAAAGATCTCATACCTGTGCATATACAGTGACATGCAGTGGGGTGAGGCAGAGCCTTTCCTGTCATACTGAATGTTTGAGTCAGAGTTTTGACTATATAAAGTATATGAAAAAAATCTAGTGATGAGCACCGGAAATTTGTTTTGGGTTCGAACGCGTTTTGGCAAAACCTCACTGAATTTTTTTTGTCGGATTCGGGTGTGTTTTGGATTCGGGTGTTTTTTTCAAAAATCCCTAAAAACCAGCTTAAATCATAGAATTTGGGGGTCATTTTGATCCCAAAGTATTATTAACCTCAATAACCATAATTTCCACTCATTTTCAGTCTATTCTGAACACCTCACACCTCACAATATTATTATTAGTCCTAAAATTTGCACCGAGGTCGCTGATGACTAAGCTCAGCGACCCAAGTGGCCGACACAAACACCTGGCCCATCTAGGAGTGGCACTGCAGTGTCACGCAGGATGGCCCTTCAAAAAACTACTCCCCAACAGCACATGACGCAAAAAAGAAAAAAAAGAGGCGCAATGAGGTAGCTGTGTGAGTAAGCTAAGCGACCCTAGTGGCCGACACAAACACCTGGCCCATCTAGGAGTGGCACTGCAGTGTCACGCAGGATGGCCCTTCCAAAAACACCCCCCAAACAGCACATGACGCAAAGAAAAAAAGAGCGCAATGAGGTAGCTGTGTGACTAAGCTAAGCGTCCCTAGTGGCCGACACAAACACCTGGCCCATCTAGGAGTGGCACTGCAGTGTCACGCAGGATGGCCCTTCAAAAACTACTCCCCAAACAGCACATGACGCAAAGAAGAAAAAAAAGATGCGCAATGAGGTAGCTGTGTGACTAAGATAAGCGACCCTAGTGGCCGACACAAACACCTGGCCCATCTAGGAGTGGCACTGCAGTGTCACGCAGGATGGCCCTTCCAAAAAACACCCCCAAACAGCACATGACGCAAAGAAAAAAAGAGGCGCAATGAGGTAGCTGTGTGACTAAGATAAGCGACCCAAGTGGCCGACACAAACACCTGGCCCATCTAGGAGTGGCACTGCAGTGTCACGCAGGATGGCCCTTCCAAAAACTACTCCCCAAACAGCACATGACGCAAAGAAGAAAAAAAGAGGCGCAATGAGGTAGCTGTGTGAGTAAGCTAAGCGACCCTAGTGGCCGACACAAACACCTGGCCCATCTAGGAGTGGCACTGCAGTGTCACGCAGGATGGCCCTTCCAAAAAACACCCCCCAAACAGCACATGACGCAAAGAAAAAAAGAGGCGCAATGAGGTAGCTGTGTGACTAAGCTAAGCGACCCTAGTTGGCCGACACAAACACCTGGCCCATCTAGGAGTGGCACTGCAGTGTCACGCAGGATGGCCCTTCAAAAAACTACTCCCCAAACAGCACATGACGCAAAGAGAAAAAAAAGAGGCGCAATGAGGTAGCTGTGTGAGTAAGCTAAGCGACCCTAGTGGCCGACACAAACACCCTGGCCCATCTAGGAGTGGCACTGCAGTGTCACGCAGGATGGCCCTTCCAAAAAACTACTCCCCAAACAGCACATGACGCAAAGAAAAATGAAAGAAAAAAGAGGTGCAAGATGGAATTGTCCTTGGGCCCTCCACACCCACCCTTATGTTGTATAAACAGGACATGCACACTTTAACCAACCCATCATTTCAGTGACAGGGTCTGCCACACGACTGTGACTGAAATGACGGGTTGGTTTGGACCCCCACCAAAAAAGAAGCAATTAATCTCTCCTTGCACAAACTGGCTCTACAGAGGCAAGATGTCCACCTCATCATCATCCTCCGATATATCACCGTGTACATCCCCCTCCTCACAGATTATCAATTCGTCCCCACTGGAATCCACCATCTCAGCTCCCTGTGTACTTTATGGAGGCAATTGCTGCTGGTGAATGTCTCCACGAAGGAATTGATTATAATTCATTGTAATGAACATCATCTTCTCCACATTTTCTGGATGTAACCTCGTACGCCGATTGCTGACAAGGTGAGCGGCGGCACTAAACACTCTTTCGGAGTACACACTTGTGGGAGGGCAACTTAGGTAGAATAAAGCCAGTTTGTGCAAGGGCCTCCAAATTGCCTCTTTTTCTGCCAGTATAAGTACGGACTGTCTGACGTGCCTACTTGGATGCGGTCACTCATATAATCCTCCACCATTCTTTCAATGGGGAGAGAATCATATGCAGTGACAGTAGACGACATGTCCGTAATCGTTATCAGGTCCTTCAGTCCGGACCAGATGTCAGCATCAGCATTCGCTCCAGACTGCCCTGCATCACCGCCAGCGGGTGG
This sequence comes from Pseudophryne corroboree, assembly GCF_028390025.1. NCBI lineage: Eukaryota > Metazoa > Chordata > Amphibia > Anura > Myobatrachidae > Pseudophryne > Pseudophryne corroboree. The sequence goes on from NC_086448.1 coordinate 797,157,567, forward strand.
GCTCGGAATTCTGAGCCTTTTCCTCGCACCCCCAGTTGCGGGAGAATGTGAAGGAGGAGATGTTGACAGGTCGCGTTCCGCTTGACTTGACAATTTTCTCACCAGCAGTTCTTTGAACCCCAGCAGACTTGTGTCTGCCGGAAAGAGAGATCCAAGGTAGGTTTTAAATACAGGATCGAGCACGGTGGCCAAAATGTAGTGCTCTGATTTCAACAGATTGACCACCGTGAATCCTTGTTAAGCGAATTAAGGGCTCCATCCACAAGTCCCACATGCCTAGCGGAATCGCTCTGTGTTTAGCTCCTCCTTCAATGTCTCCAGCTTCTTCTGCAAAAGCCTGATGAGGGGAATGACCTGACTCAGGCTGGCAGTGTCTGAACTGACTTCACGTGTGGCAAGTTCAAAAGGTTGCAGAACATGCACAACGTTGAAATCATTCTCCACTGCGCTTGAGACAGGTGCATTCCACCTCCTATATCGTGCTCAGTTGTATAGGCTTGAATGGCCTTTTGCTGCTCCTCCACCTCTGAAGCATATAGAGGGTTGAATTCCACCTCGTTACCACTTCTTGCTTCAGATGATGGCAGGGCAGGTTCAGGCGTTTTGGTGGTGGTGCTCCAGTCTTCTGTACGTGGTGCCTGTACGCCGAAAGTGTCCCGCAATTCTTCTGGCCACCGACAGCATCTCTTGCACGCCCCTCTCGTTTTTTAAATAATTCTGCACCACCAAATTCAAGGTATGTGCAAAACATGGGACGTGCTGGAATTTGCCCAGATTTAATGCACACACAATATTGCTGGCGTTGTCCGATGCCACAAATCCACAGGAGAGTCCAATTGGGGTAAGCATTCCGCGATGATCTTCCTCAGTTGCCGTAAGAGGTTTTCAGCTGTGTGCGTATTCTGGGAAAGCGGTGATACAAAGCGTAGCCTGCCTAGGAAAGAGTTGGCGTTTGCGAGATGCTGCTACTGGTGCCGCCGCTGCTGTTCTTGCGGCGGGAGTCCATACATCTACCCAGTGGGCTGTCACAGTCATATAGTCCTGAGCCTGCCCTGCTCCACTTGTCCACATGTCCGTGGTTAAGTGGACATTGGTACAACTGCGTTTTTAGGACACTGGTGAGTCTTTTCTGAGGTCTGTGTACATTTTCGGTATCGCCTGCCTAGAGAAATGGAACCTAGATGGTATTTGGTACCGGGGACACAGTACCTCCAACAAGTCTCTATTGGCTCTGCAGTAATGATGGGATACCGGAACCACGTTTCTCACAGCCCAGGATGCAAGGCCTCAGTTATCCGCTTTGCAGCAGGATGACTGCTGTGATATTTCATCTTCCTCGCAAAGGACTGTTGGACAGTCAATTGCTTGGTGGAAGTAGTAAAAGTGGTCTTACGACTTCCCCTCTGGGATGACCATCGACTCCAGCAGCAACAACAGCAGCGCCAGCAGCAGTAAGCGTTACACGCAAGGATGCATCGGAGGAATCCCAGGCAGGAGAGGACTCATCAGAATTGCCAGTGACATGCCTGCAGGACTATTGGCATTCCTGGGGAAGGAGGAAATTGACACTGAGGGAGTTGGTGGGGGTGGTTTGCGTGAGCTTGGTTACAAGAGGAAGGGATTTACTGGTCAGTGGACTGCTTCCGCTGTCGCCCAAAGTTTTTGAACTTGTCACTGACTTATGATGAATGCGCTGCAGGTGACGTATAAGGGAGGATGTTCCGAGGTGGTTAACGTCCTTACCCCTACTTATTACAGCTTGACAAAGGCAACACACGGCTTGACAAATGTTGTCCGCATTTCTGTTGAAATACTTCCACACCGAAGAGCTGATTTTTTGGGTATTTTCATCAGGCATGTCAATGGCCCTATTCCTCCCATGGACAACAGGTGTCTCCCCGGGTGCCTGACTTAAACAAACCACCTCACCATCAGAATCCTCCTGGTCAATTCCTCCCCAGCGCCAGCAACACCCATATCCTCCTCATCCTGGTGTACTTCAACACTGACATCTTCAATCTGACTGTCAGGAACTGGACTGCGCGTGCTCCTTCCAGCACTTGCAGGGGGCGTGCAAATGGTGGAAGGCGCATGCTCTTCACGTCCAGTGTTGGGAAGGTCAGGCATCGCAAACGACACAATTGGACTCTCCTTGTGGATTTGTGATTTCGAAGAACGCACAGTTCTTTGCTGTGCTTTTGCCAGCTTGAGTCTTTTCATTTTTCTAGCGAGAGGATGAGTGCTTCCATCCTCATGTGAAGCTGAACCACTAGCCATGAACATAGGCCAGGGCCTCAGCCGTTCCTTGCCACTCCGTGTGGTAAATGGCATATTGGCAAGTTTACGCTTCTCCGACGACAATTTTATTTTAGATTTTTGAGTCCTTTTTTTACTGATATTTGGTGTTTTGGATTTTACATGCTCTGTGCTATGACATTGGGCATCGGGCCTTGGGTAGACGACGTTGATGGCATTTCATCGTCTCGGCCATGGACTAGTGGCAAGCAGCTTCAGCACGAGGTGGAAGTCGATCTTGATCTTTACTATTTTTGGAACCTCAACATTTTTGTCTCCATATTTTAATAGGCACAACTAAAAGGCACCTCAGGTAAACAATGGAGATGGATGGATACTAGTTATACTTATGGATGGACGAGCGACTGCCGGACACAGAGGTAGCTACAGCCGTGGACTACCGTACTTGCGTCTGCTGCTAATATAGACTGGATGATAATGATATAAAAAAATTATATATATCACTACTGCAGCCGGACAGGTATATATTATATAATGACGGACCTGCTGGACACTGTCAGCACTGCAGACTCCTAAAGTAAGCTACTAGTATCAAGAAGATAGAAAAAAAAAACACAACAGGTAGGTTGGTATACAATTATGGATGGACGAGCGACTGCCGACACAGAGGTAGCTACAGCCGTGACTACTGTACTGCGTCTGCTGCTGAAGTATAGACTGGATGATAATGATATAAAAAATATATATATATCACTACTGCAGCCGGACAGGTATATATTATATAATGACTGGACCTGCTGGACACTGTCAGCACTGCAGACTCCTAAAGTAAGCTACTAGTATCAAGAAGATAGAAAAAAAAAACACAACAGGTAGGTGGTATACAATTACTGATGGACGAGCGACTGCCGACACAGAGGTAGCTACAGCCATGGACTACCGTACTGCGTCTGCTGCTAATATAGACTGGATGATAATGATATAAAAAATATATATATATCACTACTGCAGCCGGACAGGTATATATTATATAATGACGGACCTGCTGGACACTGTCAGCACTGCAGACTCCTAAAGTAAGCTACTAGTATCAAGAAGATAGGAAAAAAAAAAACACAACAGGTAGGTGGTATACAATTATGGATGGACAGAGCGACTGCCGACACAGAGGTAGCTACAGCCGTGGACTACCGTACTGCGTCTGCTGCTAATATAGACTGGATGATAATGATATAAAAAATATATATATATCACTACTGCAGCCGGACAGGTATATATTATATAATGACGGACCTGCTGGACACTGTCAGCACTGCAGACTCCTAAAGTAAGCTACTAGTATCAAGAAGATAGAAAATAAAAAAACACAACAGGTATGGTGGTATACAATTATGGATGGACGAAGCGACTGCCGACACGGAGGTAGCTACAGCCGTGGACTACCGTACTGCGTCTGCTGCTAATATAGACTGGATGATAATGATATAAAAAATATATATATATCACTACTGCAGCCGGACAGGTATATATTATATAATGACGGACCCGCTGGACACTGTCAGCACTGCAGACTCCTAAAGTAAGCTACTAGTATCAAGAAGATAGAAAAAAAAAAACACCACAGGTAGGTGGTATACAATTATGGATGGACGAGCGACTGCTGACACAGAGGTAGCTACAGCCGTGGACTACCGTACTGCGTCTGCTGCTAATATAGACTGGATGATAATGATATAAAAAATATATATATATCACTACTGCAGGACAGGTATATATTATATAATGACGGACCTGCTGGACACTGTCAGCAGAATGCGTTTATAGACTAAAAACACCACACGACGAGTGTTTAACTTTTTCAAGCAGACAATCACAATATACTGGTGGTCAGTGGTCACTGGTCAGTCACACTGGCAGTGGCACTCTGGCAGCAAAAGTGTGCACTGTTAATGTACTCCTGCTATAACTGCTCCCCAGTCTCCCCCACAATTAAGCTGTGTGAGCAGTGAGCACTCAGCACAGTCAGATATACATAGATGATGCAGCACACTGAGGCTGAGCACAGATATGGTGTGCTGTGTCACTGTGTATCGTTTTTTTTTTCAGGCAGAGAACGGATTATATGAAATAATAATAAAACTGCACTGGTGGTCACTGGTCAGTCACTAGTAAACTCTGCACTCTCTGAGTACTCCTAAGCTCCAGTAAATCAAGTGTCTCACTCTCACTCTCTATCTATTTCTATTCTAAACGGAGAGGACGCCAGCCACGTCCTCTCCCTATCAATCTCAATGCACGTGTGAAAATGGCGGCGATGCGCGGCTCCTTATATAGAATCCGAGTCTCGCGATAGAATCCGAGCCTCGCGAAAATCCGACAGCGGGATGATGACGTTCGGGGCGCGCTCGGGTTAACCGAGCAAGGCGGGAAGATCCGAGTCTGCCTCGGACCCGTGTAAAAAGGCTGAAGTTCGGGGGGGTTCGGATTCCGAGGAACCGAACCCGCTCATCACTAAAAAAATCCCAAAAATATATGATAAATATCTTCTTTGTATTATTCTAATCATTTCTATAGCAAAAACGCTGGAGTAAAAAGTCTATGGCAAGTGAGGCAGTGCCTCTTTTCTAGAGATGTGCAGCGGGCATTTTTCGTGTTTTGTCGTTGGATTCGGTTCCGCGGTCGTGTTTTGGATTCGGACGCGTTTTGGCAAAACCACCCTTTCGGATTTTTGTCGGGTTCGGATGCGTTTTGTATTCGGGTGTTTTTTTTTTTAAAACTCAAAACCAGCTTAAATCATACAATTTGGGGTAATTTTGATCCTATAGTATTATTAACCTCAATAACCATAATTTCCACTCATTTCCAGTCTATTCTGAACATCTCACAATATTATTTTTAGTCCTAAAATATGCACAGAGGTCGCTGAATGACTAAGCTAAGCGACCCAAGTGGGCGGCACAAACACCTGGCCCATCTAGGAGTGGCACTGCAGTGTCAGACAGGATGGCACTTCAAAAAATAGTCCCCAAACAGCACATTATGCAAAGATAAATAAAAAAAGAGGTACAAAATGGAATTGTCCTTGGGCCCTCCCACCCACCCTTATGTTGTATAAACAGGACATGCACACTTTAACAAACCAATCATTTCAGCGACAGGGTCTGCCACACGACTGTGGCTGAAATGACTGGTTGGTTTGGGCCCCACCAAAAAAGAAGCAATCAATCTCTCCTTGCACAAACTGGCTCTACAGAGGCAAGATGTCCACCACATCCTCATCGTCCGATTCCTCACCCCTTTCACTGTGTACATCCTCCTCCTCACAGAGTATTAATTTGTCCCCACTGGAATCCACCATCACAAGTCCCTCTATACTTTCTAGTAGAGATGAGCGGGTTCGGTTTCTCGGAAACCGAACCCCCCCGAACTTCACCCTTTTTACACGGGTCCGAGGCAGGTTCGAACCTTCCCGCCTTGCTCGGCTAACCCGAGCGCGCCCGAACGTCATCATCCCGCTGTCGGATTCTCGAGAGATTCGGATTCTATATAAGCAGCCGCGCGTCGCCGCCATTTTCACTCGTGCATTGGAGATGATAGGGAGAGGACGTGGCTGGCGTCCCCTCCGTTTATTGTTGAACTTGATTGCTTTATTGCTTAATTGTGGGGAGGACTGGGAAGCAGCTGTTAGGAGGAGTACAGTGCAGAGTTTTGCTGATAAGTGACCACCAGTTTTTATCCGTTCTCTGCCTTAAAAAAAACGCTCCATACCATATCTGTGCTCAGTGTGCTGCATAATATATCTGTGCTCACACTGCTTAATTGTGGGGACTGGGGAGCAGCTGTATTATATAGCAGGAGTACAGTGCAGAGTTTTTCTGACAGTGACCACCAGTATACGTTGTCTGCCTGAAAAACACTTTATATCTGTGCTCAGTGTGCTGCTTTATTGTGGGGACTGTATAATTAATATTATATAGGAGGAGTACAGTGCAGAGTTTTGCTGACACAGTGACCACCAGTATTCTATATATAGCAGTACGATAGGGAAGGCCACTGCTGTGCCTACCTCTGTGTCGTCATTAAGTATACTATCCATCTACATTCTATACCTGTGGTGCATTTTAGTTTTGCAGTTTGCTGACACAGTGACCACCAGTATACTATGTATAGCAGTACGGTAGGCCACTGCTGTACCTACCTCTGTGTCGTCATTCATTAAGTATACTATCCATCTACATTCTATACCTGTGGTGCATTTTAGTTTTGCAGTTTGCTGACACAGTGACCACCAGTATACTATATATAGCAGTACGGTAGGCCACTGCTGTTCCTACCTCTGTGTCGTCATTCATTAAGTATACTATCCATCTACATTCTATACCTGTGGTGCATTTTAGTTTTGCAGTTTGCTGACACAGTGACCACCAGTATACTATATATAGCAGTACGGTAGGCCACTGCTGTACCTACCTCTGTGTCGTCATTCATTAAGTATACTATCCATCTACATTCTATACCTGTGGTGTATTTTAGTTTTGCAGTTTGCTGACACAGTGACCACCAGTATACTATATATAGCAGTACGGTAGGGCCACTGCTGTACCTACCTCTGTGTCGTCATTCATTAAGTATACTATCCATCTACATTCTATACCTGTGGTGTATTTTAGTTTTGCAGTTTGCTGACACAGTGACCACCAGTATACTATATATAGCAGTACGGTAGGCCACTGCTGTACCTACCTCTGTGTCGTCATTCATTAAGTAAACTATCCATCTACATTCTATACCTGTGGTGCATTTTAGTTTTTCAGTTTGCTGACACAGTGACCACCAGTATACTATATATATATAGCAGTACGGTAGGCCACTGCTGTACGTACCTCTGTGTCATCATTCATTAAGTATACTATCCATTTACATTCTATACCTGTGGTGCATTTTAGTTTTGCAGTTTGCTGACACAGTGACCACCAGTATACTATATATAGCAGTACGGTAGGCCACTGCTGTACCTACCTCTGTGTCGTCATTCATTAAGTATACTATCCATCTACATTCTATACCTGTGGTGCATTTTAGTTTTGCAGTTTGCTGACACAGTGACCACCAGTATACTATATATAGCAGTACGGTAGGCCACTGCTGTACCTACCTCTGTGTCGTCATCCATTAAGTATACTATCCATCTACATTCTATACCTGTGGTGCATTTTAGTTTTGCAGTTTGCTGACACAGTGACCACCAGTATACTATATATAGCAGTACGGTAGGCCACTGCTGTACCTACCTCTGTGTCGTCATCCATTAAGTATACTATCCATCTACATTCTATACCTGTGGTGCATTTTAGTTTTGCAGTTTGCTGACACAGTGACCACCAGTATACTATATATAGCAGTACGGTAGGTCACTGCTGTACCTACCTCTGTGTCATCATCCATTAAGTATACTATCCATCTACATTCTATACCTGTGGTGCATTTTAGTTTTGCAGTTTGCTGACACAGTGACCACCAGTATACTATATATAGCAGTACGGTAGGCCACTGCTGTACCTACCTCTGTGTCGTCATTCATTAAGTATACTATTCATCTACATTCTATACCTGTGGTGCATTTTAGTTTTGCAGTTTACTGACACAGTGACCCCCAGTATACTATATATAGCAGTACGGTAGGCCACTGCTGAACCTACCTCTGTGTCGTCATTCATTAAGTATACTATCCATCTACATTCTATACCTGTGGTGCATTTTAGTTTTGCAGTTTGCTGACACAGTGACCACCAGTATACTATATATAGCAGTACGGCAGGCCACTGCTCTACCTACCTCTGTGTCGTCAAGTATACTATCCATCCATACCTGTGGTGCATTTCAGTTGTGCGCAGTAAATATAGTAGTAGGCCATTGCTATTGATACTGGCATATAATTCCACACATTAAAAAATGGAGAACAAAAATGTGGAGGTTAAAATAGGGAAAGATCAAGATCCACTTCCACCTCGTGCTGAAGCTGCTGCCACTAGTCATGGCCGAGACGATGAAATGCCATCAACGTCGTCTGCCAAGGCCGATGCCCAATGTCATAGTAGAGAGCATGTAAAATCCAAAAAACAAACGTTCAGTTAAATGACCCAAAAATCAAAATTAAAATCGTCTGAGGAGAAGCGTAAACTTGCCAATATGCCATTTACGACACGGAGTGGCAAGGAACGGCTGAGGCCCTGGCCTATGTTCATGGATAGTGGTTCAGCTTCACATGAGGATGGAAGCACTCATCCTCTCGCTAGAAAAATGAAAAGACTTAAGCTGGCAAAAGCACAGCAAAGAACTGTGCGTTCTTCTAAATCACAAATCCCCAAGGAGAGTGCAATTGTGTCGGTTGCGATGCCTGACCTTCCCAATAGTGATGAGCGGGTTCGGTTCCTCGGAATCCGAACCCCCCCGAACTTCAGCCTTTTTACACGGGTCCGAGGCAGACTCGGATCTTCCCGCCTTGCTCGGTTAACCCGAGCGCGCCCGAACGTCATCATCCCGCTGTCGGATTCTCGCGAGGCTCGGATTCTATCGCGAGACTCGGATTCTATATAAGGAGCCGCGCGTCGCCGCCATTTTTACACGTGCATTGAGATTGATAGGGAGAGGACGTGGCTGGCGTCCTCTCCGTTTAGAATAGAAATAGATAGAGAGTGAGAGTGAGACACTTGATTTACTGGAGCTTAGGAGTACTCAGAGAGTGCAGAGTTTACTAGTGACTGACCAGTGACCACCAGTGCAGTTTTATTATTATTTAATATAATCCGTTCTCTGCCTGAAAAAAAACGATACACAGTGACACAGTATACCATATCTGTGCTCAGCCTCAGTGTGCTGCATCATCTATGTATATCTGACTGTGCTGAGTGCTCACTGCTCACACAGCTTAATTGTGGGGGAGACTGGGGAGCAGTTATAGCAGGAGTACATTAACAGTGCACACTTTTGCTGCCAGAGTGCCACTGCCAGTGTGACTGACCAGTGACCACTGACCACCAGTATATTGTGATTGTCTGCCTGAAAAAGTTAAACACTCGTCGTGTGGTGTTTTTATTCTATAAACGCATTCTGCTGACAGTGTCCAGCAGGTCCGTCATTATATAATATATACCTGTCCTGCAGTAGTGATATATATATATTTTTTATATCATTATCATCCAGTCTATATTAGCAGCAGACGCAGTACGGTAGTCCACGGCTGTAGCTACCTCTGTGTCGGCAGTCGCTCGTCCATCCATAATTGTATACCACCTACCTGTGGTATTTTTTTTTCTTTCTATCTTCTTGATACTAGTAGCATACTTTAGGAGTCTGCAGTGCTGACAGTGTCCAGCAGGTCCGTCATTATATAATATATACCTGTCCGGCTGCAGTAGTGATATATATATATTTTTTATATCATTATCATCCAGTCTATATTAGCAGCAGACGCAGTACGGTAGTCCACGGCTGTAGCTACCTCTGTGTCGGCAGTCGCTCGTCCATCCATAATTGTATACCACCTACCTGTTGTGTTTTTTTTTTTTTTCTATCTTCTTGATACTAGTAGCTTACTTTAGGAGTCTGCAGTGCTGACAGTGTCCAGCAGGTCCGTCATTATATAATATATACCTGTCCGGCTGCAGTAGTGATATATATATATTTTTTATATCATTATCATCCAGTCTATATTAGCAGCAGACGCAGTACGGTAGTCCACGGCTGTAGCTACCTCTGTGTCGGCAGTCGCTCGTCCATCCATAATTGTATACCACCTACCTGTTGTGGTTTTTTTTTTTCTATCTTCTTGATACTAGTAGCTTACTTTAGGAGTCTGCAGTGCTGACAGTGTCCAGCAGGTCCGTCATTATATAATATATACCTGTCCTGCTGCAGTAGTGATATATATATATTTTTTATATCATTATCATCCAGTCTATATTAGCAGCAGACGCAGTACGGTAGTCCACGGCTGTAGCTACCTCTGTGTCGGCAGTCGCTCGTCCATCCATAATTGTATACCACCTACCTGTTGTGTTTTTTTTTCTATCTTCTTGATACTAGTAGCTTACTTTAGGAGTCTGCAGTGCTGACAGTGTCCAGCAGGTCCGTCATTATATAATATATACCTGTCCGGCTGCAGTAGTGATATATATATATTTTTTATATCATTATCATCCAGTCTATATTAGCAGCAGACGCAGTACGGTAGTCCACGGCTGTAGCTACCTCTGTGTCGGCAGTCGCTCGTCCATCCATAATTGTATACCACCTACCTGTGGTGTTTTTTTTTTTTCTATCTTCTTGATACTAGTAGCTTACTTTAGGAGTCTGCAGTGCTGACAGTGTCCAGCAGGTCCGTCATTATATAATATATACCTGTCCGGCTGCAGTAGTGATATATATATATTTTTTATATCATTATCATCCAGTCTATATTAGCAGCAGACGCAGTACGGTAGTCCACGGCTGTAGCTACCTCTGTGTCGGCAGTCGCTCGTCCATCCATAATTGTATACCACCTACCTGTTGTGTTTTTTTTTTTCTATCTTCTTGATACTAGTAGCTTACTTTAGGAGTCTGCAGTGCTGACAGTGTCCAGCAGGTCCGTCATTATATAATATATACCTGTCCGGCTGCAGTAGTGATATATATATATTTTTTATATCATTATCATCCAGTCTATATTAGCAGCAGACGCAGTACGGTAGTCCACGGCTGTAGCTACCTCTGTGTCGGCAGTCGCTCGTCCATCCATAATTGTATACCACCTACCTGTTGTGTTTTTTTTTTCTATCTTCTTGATACTAGTAGCTTACTTTAGGAGTCTGCAGTGCTGACAGTGTCCAGCAGGTCCGTCATTATATAATATATACCTGTCCGGCTGCAGTAGTGATATATATATATTTTTTATATCATTATCATCCAGTCTATATTAGCAGCAGACGCAGTACGGTAGTCCACGGCTGTAGCTACCTCTGTGTCGGCAGTCGCTCGTTCATCCATAATTGTATACCACCTACCTGTTGTGTTTTTTTTTCTTTCTATCTTCTTGATACTAGTAGCTTACTTTAGGAGTCTGCAGTGCTGACAGTGTCCAGCAGGTCCGTCATTATATAATATATACCTGTCCGGCTGCAGTAGTGATATATATATATTTTTTATATCATTATCATCCAGTCTATATTAGCAGCAGACGCAGTACGGTAGTCCACGGCTGTAGCTACCTCTGTGTCGGCAGTCGCTCGTCCATCCATAATTGTATACCACCTACCTGTGGTGTTTTTTTTTTTTTCTATCTTCTTGATACTAGTAGCTTACTTTAGGAGTCTGCAGTGCTGACAGTGTCCAGCAGGTCCGTCATTATATAATATATACCTGTCCGGCTGCAGTAGTGATATATATATATTTTTTATATCATTATCATCCAGTCTATATTAGCAGCAGACGCAGTACGGTAGTCCACGGCTGTAGCTACCTCTGTGTCGGCAGTCGCTCGTCCATCCATAATTGTATACCACCTACCTGTTGTGTTTTTTTTTTCTATCTTCTTGATACTAGTAGCTTACTTTAGGAGTCTGCAGTGCTGACAGTGTCCAGCAGGTCCGTCATTATATAATATATACCTGTCCGGCTGCAGTAGTGATATATATATTTTTTTATATCATTATCATCCAGTCTATATTAGCAGCAGACGCAGTACGGTAGTCCACGGCTGTAGCTACCTCTGTGTCGGCAGTCGCTCGTCCATCCATAATTGTATACCACCTACCTGTGGTGTTTTTTTTTTTTCTATCTTCTTGATACTAGTAGCTTACTTTAGGAGTCTGCAGTGCTGACAGTGTCCAGCAGGTCCGTCATTATATAATATATACCTGTCCGGCTGCAGTAGTGATATATATATATTTTTTATATCATTATCATCCAGTCTATATTAGCAGCAGATGCAGTACGGTAGTCCACGGCTGTAGCTACCTCTGTGTCGGCAGTCGCTCGTCCATCCATAAGTATACTAGTATCCATCCATCTCCATTGTTTACCTGAGGTGCCTTTTAGTTGTGCCTATTAAAATATGGAGAACAAAAATGTTGAGGTTCCAAAAATAGGGAAAGATCAAGATCGACGTCCACCTCGTGCTGAAGCTGCTGCCACAAGTCATGGCCGAGACGATGAAATGCCATCAACGTCGTCTGCCAAGGCCGAAGCCCAATGTCATAGTACAGAGCATGTAAAATCCAAAACACCAAATATCAGTAAAAAAAAGGACTCAAAAATCTAAAATAAAATTGTCGGAGGAGAAGCGTAAACTTGCCAATATGCCATTTACCACACGGAGTGGCAAGGAACGGCTGAGGCCCTGGCCTATGTTCATGGCTAGTGGTTCAGCTTCCCATGAGGATGGAAGCACTCAGCCTCTCGCTCGAAAAATGAAAAGACTCAAGCTGGCAAAAGAACAGCAAAGAACTGTGCGTTCTTCGAAATCACAAATCCACAAGGAGAGTCCAATTGTGTCGTTTGCAATGCCTGACCTTCCCAACACTGGACGTGAAGAGCATGCGCCTTCCACCATTTGCACGCCCCCTGCAAGTGCTGGAAGGAGCACCCGCAGTCCAGTTCCTGATAGTCAGATTGAAGATGTCAGTGTTGAAGTACACCAGGATGAGGAGGATATGGGTGTTGCTGGCGCTGGGGAGGAAATTGACCAGGAGGATTCTGATGGTGAGGTGGTTTGTTTAAGTCAGGCACCCGGGGAGACACCTGTTGTCCGTGGGAGGAATAGGGCCATTGACATGCCTGGTGAAAATACCAAAAAAATCAGCTCTTCGGTGTGGAAGTATTTCAACAGAAATGCGGACAACATTTGTCAAGCCGTGTGTTGCCTTTGTCAAGCTGTAATAAGTAGGGGTAAGGACGTTAACCACCTCGGAACATGCTCCCTTATACGTCACCTGCAGCGCATTCATCATAAGTCAGTGACAAGTTCAAAAACTTTGGGCGACAGCGGAAGCAGTCCAGTGACCAGTAAATCCCTTCCTCTTGTAACCAAGCTCACGCAAACCACCCCACCAACTCCCTCAGTGTCAATTTCCTCCTTCCCCAGGAATGCCAATAGTCCTGCAGGCCATGTCACTGGCAATTCTGACGAGTCCTCTCCTGCCTGGGATTCCTCCGATGCATCCTTGTGTGTAACGCCTACTGCTGCTGGCGCTGCTGTTGTTGCTGCTGGGAGTCGATGGTCATCCCAGAGGGGAAGTCGTAAGACCACTTTTACTACTTCCACCAAGCAATTGACTGTCCAACAGTCCTTTGCGAGGAAGATGAAATATCACAGCAGTCATCCTGCTGCAAAGCGGATAACTGAGGCCTTGGCATCCTGGGCGGTGAGAAACGTGGTTCCGGTATCTATCATTACTGCAGAGCCAACTAGAGACTTGTTGGAGGTACTGTGTCCCCGGTACCAAATACCATCTAGGTTCCATTTCTCTAGGCAGGCGATACCGAAAATGTACACAGACCTCAGAAAAAGACTCACCAGTGTCCTAAAAAATGCAGTTGTACCCAATGTCCACTTAACCACGGACATGTGGTCAAGTGGAGCAGGGCAGGCTCAGGACTATATGACTGTGACAGCCCACTGGGTAGATGTATGGACTCCCGCCGCAAGAACAGCAGCGGCGGCACCAGTAGCAGCATCTCGCAAACGCCAACTCTTTCCTAGGCAGGCTACGCTTTGTATCACCGCTTTCCAGAATACGCACACAGCTGAAAACCTCTTACGGCAACTGAGGAAGATCATCGCGGAATGGCTTACCCCAATTGGACTCTCCTGTGGATTTGTAGCATCGGACAACGCCAGCAATATTGTGTGTGCATTAAATCTGGGCAAATTCCAGCACGTCCCATGTTTTGCACATACCTTGAATTTGGTGGTGCAGAATTATTTAAAAAACGAGAGGGGCGTGCAAGAGATGCTGTCGGTGGCCAGAAGAATTGCGGGACACTTTCGGCGTACAGGCACCACGTACAGAAGACTGGAGCACCACCAAAAACGCCTGAACCTGCCCTGCCATCATCTGAAGCAAGAAGTGGTAACGAGGTGGAATTCAACCCTCTATATGCTTCAGAGGTTGGAGGAGCAGCAAAAGGCCATTCAAGCCTATACAACTGAGCACGATATAGGAGGTGGAATGCACCTGTCTCAAGCGCAGTGGAGAATGATTTCAACGTTGTGCAAGGTTCTGCAACCATTTGAACTTGCCACACGTGAAGTCAGTTCAGACACTGCCAGCCTGAGTCAGGTCATTCCCCTCATCAGGCTTTTGCAGAAGAAGCTGGAGACATTGAAGGAGGAGCTAACACAGAGCGATTCCGCTAGGCATGTGGGACTTGTGGATGGAGCCCTTAATTCGCTTAACAAGGATTCACGGGTGGTCAATCTGTTGAAATCAGAGCACTACATTTTGGCCACCGTGCTCGATCCTAGATTTAAAACCTACCTTGGATCTCTCTTTCCGGCAGACACAAGTCTGCTGGGGTTCAAAGAACTGCTGGTGAGAAAATTGTCAAGTCAAGCGGAACGCGACCTGTCAACAACATCTCCTCCTTCACATTCTCCCGCAACTGGGGGTGCGAGGAAAAGGCTCAGAATTCCGAGCCCACCCGCTGGCGGTGATGCAGGGCAGTCTGGAGCGACTGCTGATGCTGACATCTGGTCCGGACTGAAGGACCTGACAACGATTACGGACATGTCGTCTACTGTCACTGCATATGATTCTCTCCCCATTGAAAGAATGGTGGAGGATTATATGAGTGACCGCATCCAAGTAGGCACGTCAGACAGTCCGTACTTATACTGGCAGGAAATAGAGGCAATTTGGAGGCCCTTGCACAAACTGGCTTTATTCTACCTAAGTTGCCCTCCCACAAGTGTGTACTCCGAAAGATTGTTTAGTGCCGCCGCTCACCTTGTCAGCAATCGGCGTACGAGGTTACATCCAGAAAATGTGGAGAAGATGATGTTCATTAAAATGAATTATAATCAATTCCTCCGTGGAGACATTCACCAGCAGCAATTGCCTCCACAAAGTACACAGGGAGCTGAGATGGTGGATTCCAGTGGGGACGAATTGATAATCTGTGAGGAAGGGGATGTACACGGTGATATATCGGAGGATGATGATGAGGTGGACATCTTGCCTCTGTAGAGCCAGTTTGTGCAAGGAGAGATTAATTGCTTCTTTTTTGGTGGGGGTCCAAACCAACCCGTCATTTCAGTCACAGTCGTGTGGCAGACCCTGTCACTGAAATGATGGGTTGGTTAAAGTGTGCATGTCCTGTTTATACAACATAAGGGTGGGTGGGAGGGCCCAAGGACAATTCCATCTTGCACCTCTTTTTTCTTTCATTTTTCTTTGCGTCATGTGCTGTTTGGGGAGTAGTTTTTGGAAGGGCCATCCTGCGTGACACTGCAGTGCCACTCCTAGATGGGCCAGGTGTTTGTGTCGGCCACTTGGGTCGCTTATCTTAGTCACACAGCTACCTCATTGCGCATCTTTTTTTTCTTCTTTGCGTCATGTGCTGTTTGGGGAGTAGTTTTTGGAAGGGCCATCCTGCGTGACACTGCAGTGCCACTCCTAGATGGGCCAGGTGTTTGTGTCGGCCACTTGGGTCGCTTATCTTAGTCACACAGCTACCTCATTGCGCCTCTTTTTTTCTTTGCGTCATGTGCTGTTTGGGGGGTGTTTTTTGGAAGGGCCATCCTGCGTGACACTGCAGTGCCACTCCTAGATGGGCCAGGCGTTTGTGTCGGCCACTAGGGTCGCTTAGCTTAGTCACACAGCTACCTCATTGCGCCTCTTTTTTTCTTTGCGTCATGTGCTGTTTGGGGGGGGGGGGGTTTGGAAGGGCCATCCTGCGTGACACTGCAGTGCCACTCCTAGATGGGCCAGGTGTTTGTGTCGGCCACTAGGGTCGCTTAGCTTACTCACACAGCTACCTCATTGCGCCTCTTTTTTTCTTCTTTGCGTCATGTGCTGTTTGGGGAGTAGTTTTTGGAAGGGCCATCCTGCGTGACACTGCAGTGCCACTCCTAGATGGGCCAGGTGTTTGTGTCGGCCACTTGGGTCGCTTATCTTAGTCACACAGCTACCTCATTGCGCCTCTTTTTTTCTTTGCGTCATGTGCTGTTTGGGGGGTGTTTTTTGGAAGGGCCATCCTGCGTGACACTGCAGTGCCACTCCTAGATGGGCCAGGTGTTTGTGTCGGCCACTTGGGTCGCTTATCTTAGTCACACAGCTACCTCATTGCGCCTCTTTTTTTCTTTGCGTCATGTGCTGTTTGGGGGGTGTTTTTTGGAAGGGCCATCCTGCGTGACACTGCAGTGCCACTCCTAGATGGGCCAGGTGTTTGTGTCGGCCACTAGGGTCGCTTATCTTAGTCACACAGCTACCTCATTGCGCATCTTTTTTTTCTTCTTTGCGTCATGTGCTGTTTGGGGAGTAGTTTTTTGAAGGGCCATCCTGCGTGACACTGCAGTGCCACTCCTAGATGGGCCAGGTGTTTGTGTCGGCCACTTGGGTCGCTTAGCTTAGTCACACAGCTACCTCATTGCGCCTCTTTTTTTCTTTGCGTCATGTGCTGTTTGGGGGGGGGGGTTTGGAAAGGCCATCCTGCGTGACACTGCAGTGCCACTCCTAGATGGGCCAGGTGTTTGTGTCGGCCACTAGGGTCGCTTAGCTTACTCACACAGCTACCTCATTGCGCCTCTTTTTTTTCTTTGCGTCATGTGCTGTTTGGGGAGTAGTTTTTTGAAGGGCCATCCTGCGTGATACTGCAGTGCCACTCCTAGATGGGCCAGGTGTTTGTTTCGGCCACTTGGGTCGCTGAGCTTAGTCATCCAGCGACCTCGGTGCAAATTGTAGGACTAAAAATAATATTGTGAGGTGTGAGGTGTTCAGAATAGACTGAAAATGAGTGGAAATTATGGTTATTGAGGTTAATAATACTTTGGGATCAAAATGACCCCCAAATTCTATGATTTAAGCTGTTTTTTAGGGTTTTTTGAAAAAAACACCCGAATCCAAAACACACCCGAATCCGACAAAAAAAATTCGGTGAGGTTTTGCCAAAACGCGTTCGAACCCAAAACACGGCCGCGGAACCGAACACAAAACCAAAACACAAAACCCGAAAAATTTTCGGTGCTCATCACTACTTCCCAACACTGGACGGGAAGAGCTTGCGCCTTCCACCATTTGCACGCCCCCTGCAAGTGCTGGAAGGAGCACCCGCAGTCCAGTTCCTGATAGTCAAATTGAAGATGTCACTGTTGAAGTACACCAGGATGAGGATATGGGTGTTGCTGGCGCTGGGGAGGAAATTGACAAGGAGGATTCTGATGGTGAGGTGGTTTGTTTAAGTCAGGCACCCGGGGAGACACCTGTTGTCCGTGGGACGAATATGGCGATTGACATGCCTGGTCAAAATACAAAAAAAATCACCTCTTCGGTGTGGAATTATTTCAACAGAAATGCGGACAACAGGTGTCAAGCCATGTGTTGCCTTTGTCAAGCTGTAATAAGTAGGGGTAAGGACGTTAACCACCTCGGAACATCCTCCCTTATACGTCACCTGCAGCGCATTCATTATAAGTCAGTGACAAGTTCAAAAACTTTGGGTGACAGCGGAAGCAGTCCACTGACCACTAAATCCCTTCCTCTTTTAACCAAGCTCCTGCAAACCACACCACCAACTCCCTCAGTGTCCATTTCCTCCTTACCCAGGAAAGCCAATAGTCCTGCAGGCCATGTCACTGTCAAGTCTGACGAGTCCTCTCCTGCCTGGGATTCCTCCGATGCATCCTTGAGTGTAACGCCTACTGCTGCTGGCGCTGCTGTTGTTGCTGCTGGGAGTCGATCGTCATCCCAGAGGGGAAGTCGGAAGACCACTTGTACTACTTCCAGTAAGCAATTGACTGTCCAACAGTCCTTTGCGAGGAAGATGAAATATCACAGCAGTCATCCTGCTGCAAAGCAGATAACTCAGGCCTTGGCAGCCTGGGCGGTGTGAAACGTGGTTCCGGTATCCATCGTTAATTCAGAGGCAACTAGAGACTTGATTGAGGTACTGTGTCCCCGGTACCAAATACCATCTAGGTTCCATTTCTCTAGGCAGGCGATACCGAAAATGTACACAGACCTCAGAAAAAGACTCACCAGTGTCCTAAAAAATGCAGTTGTACCCAATGTCCACTTAACCACGGACATGTGGACAAGTGGAGCAGGGCAGACTCAGGACTATATGACTGTGACAGCCCACTGGGTAGATGTATTGCCTCCCGCAGCAAGAACAGCAGCGGCGGCACCAGTAGCAGCATCTCGCAAACGCCAACTCGTTCCTAGGCAGGCTACGCTTTGTATCACCGCTTTCCATAAGAGGCACACAGCTGACAACCTCTTACGGGAACTGAGGAAGATCATCGCAGAATGGCTTACCCCAATTGGACTCTCCTGGGGATTTGTGACATCGGACAACGCCAGCAATATTGTGCGTGCATTACATCTGGGCAAATTCCAGCACGTCCCATGTTTTGCCCATACATTGAATTTGGTGGTGCAGAATTATTTAAAAAACGACAGGGGCGTGCAAGAGATGCTGTCGGTGGCCCGAAGAATTGCGGGCCACTTTCAGCATTCAGGCACCGCGTACAGAAGACTGGAGCACCACCAAACATTCCTGAACCTGCCCTGCCATCATCTGAAGCAAGAGGTGGTAACGAGGTGGAATTCAACCCTCTATATGCTTCAGAGGATGGAGGAGCAGCAAAAGGCCATTCAAGCCTATACATCTGCCCACGATATAGGCAAAGGAGGGGGAATGCACCTGACTCAAGCGCAGTGGAGAATGATTTCAACGTTGTGCAAGGTTCTGCAACCCTTTGAACTTGCCACACGTGAAGTCAGTTCAGACACTGCCAGCCTGAGTCAGGTCATTCCCCTCATCAGTCATTTGCAGAAGAAGCTGGAGACATTGAAGGAGGAGCTAAAACAGAGCGATTCCGCTAGGCATGTGGGACTTGTGGATGGAGCCCTTAATTCGCTTAACCAGGATTCACGGGTGGTCAATCTGTTGAAATCAGAGCACTACATTTTGGCCACCGTGCTCGATCCTAGATTTAAAACCTACGTTGTATCTCTCTTTCCGGCAGACACAAGTCTGCAGAGGTTCAAAGACCTGCTGGTGAGAAAATTGTCAAGTCAAGCGGAATGTGACCCGTCAACAGCTCCTCCTTCACATTCTCCCACAACTGGGGGTGCGAGGAAAAGGCTAAGAATTCCGAGCCCACCCGCTGGCGGTGATGCAGGGCAGTCTGGAGCGAGTGCTGACATCTGGTCCGGACTGAAGGACCTGCCAACGATTACTGACATGTCGTCTACTGTCACTGCATATGATTCTGTCACCATTGAAAGAATGGTGGAGGATTATATGAGTGGCAGCATCACTGTAGGCATGTCAGACAGTCCGTACGTATACTGGCAGGAAAAAGAGGCAATTTGGAGGCCCTTGCACAAACTGGCTTTATTTTACCTAAGTTGCCCCCCCCCCCCCCCCCTCCAGTGTGTACTCCGAAAGAGTGTTTAGTGCAGCCGGTCACCTTGTCAGCAATCGGCGTAGGAGATTACTTCCAGTAAATGTGGAGAACATGATGTTCATCAAAATTTATTATAAATTCCTCCGTGGAGACATTCACCAGCAATTGCCTCTAGAAAGTAGTGATGTGCACCGGACATTTTTCGGGTTTTGTGTTTTGGTTTTGGATTCGGTTCCGCGGCCGTGTTTTGGATTCGGACGCGTTTTGGCAAAACCTCACCGAAATTTTTTTGTCGGATTAGGGTGTGTTTTGGATTCGGGTGTTTTTTTTAAAAAAAACTAAAAAACAGCTTAAATCATAGAATTTGGGGGTCATTTTGATCCCATAGTATTATTAACCTCAATTACCATAATTTCCACTCATTTCCAGTCTATTCTGAACACCTCACACCTCACAATATTATTTTTAGTCCTACAATTTGCACCGAGGTCGCTGGATGGCTAAGCTAAGCGACACAAGTGGCCGACACAAACACCTGGCACATCTAGGAGTGGCACTGCAGTGTTAGGCAGGATGGCACTTCAAAAAAATTGTCCCCAAACAGCACATGATGCAGAGAAAAAAAGAGGCACACCAAGGTCGCTGTGTGACTAAGCTAAGCGACACAAGTGGCCGACACAAACACCTGGCCCATCTAGGAGTGGCACTGCAGTGTCAGGCAGGATGGCACTTCCAAAAAATTGGAGTACACACTGGAGGGGGGGGGGGGGGGGGCAATTTAGGTAAAATAAAGCCAGTTTGTGCAAGGGCCTCCAAATTGCCTCTTTTTCCTGCCAGTATACGTACGGACTGTCTGACATGCCTACAGTGATGCTGTCACTCATATAATCCTCCACCATTCTTTCAATGGTCACAGAATCATATGCAGTGACAGTAGACGACATGTCAGTAATCGTTGGCAGGTCCTTCAGTACGGACCAGATGTCAGCACTTGCTCCTGACTGCCCTGCATCACCGCCAGCGGGTGGTTTTGGAAATGTTATCCTTTTCCTGGCAGCTCCAGTGGTGGTAGAAAATAAAGGAGGAGCTGTTGATGGGTCACGTTCCGCTTGACTTGACAATTGTCTCACCAGCAGGTCTTTGAACATGTGCAGACTTGTGTCTCCGGGAAAGAGAGATACAACGTAGGCTTTAAACCTAGGATCGAGCACGGTGGCCAAAACGTAGTGCTCTGATTTCAACAGATTGACCACCTGTGAATCCTGGTTAAGCGAATGAAGGGCTCCATCCACAAGTCCCACATGCCTAGTGGAATCGCTCCATTTTAGCTCCTCCTTTAATCTCTCCAGCTGATTCTGCAAAAGCCTGATGAGGGGAATGACCTGACTTAAGCTGGCAGTGTCTGAACTGACTTCACGTGTGGCAAGTTCAAAGGGTTGGAGAACCTTGCACAACATGAAAATCATTCTCCACTACGCTTGAGTCAGGTGCATTCCCCCTCCTTTGCCTATGTCATAGGCAGATGTATAGGCTTGAATGGCCTTTTGCTGCTCCTCCATCCAAATTTTTGTTCTCCATTATTTAATGTGTGGAATTATATGCCAGTAATATATCTGGAATTAGACGGCAGTAATGTCTGGAATTAGATACCACTAGATAGTAGTGATGTGCTCCGGAAATTTTTCGGAGTTTGTGTTTTGGTTTTGGATTCGGTTCCGCGGCCGTGTTTTGGATTCGGACGCGTTTTGGCAAAACCTCCCTGAAAATTTTTTGTCGGATTCGGGTGTGTTTTGGATTCGGGTGTTTTTTTACAAAAAACCCTCAAAAACATCTTAAATCATAGAATTTGGGGGTCATTTTGATCCCATAGTATTATTAACCTCAATAACCATAATTTTCACTCATTACCAGTCTATTCTGAACACCTCACACCTCACAATATTATTTTTAGTCCTAAAATTTGCACCGAGGTCGCTGGATGACTAAGCTAAGCGACCCAAGTGGCCGACACAAACACCTGGCCCATCTAGGAGTGCCACTGCAGTGTGTGTCAGACAGAATGGCAGATTAAAAAAATTGTCCCCAAACAGCACATGATGCAAAGAAAAAAAGAGGCGCAATGAGGTAGCTGTGTGACTAAGCTAAGCGACCCAAGTGGCCGGCACAAACACCTGGCCCATCTAGGAGTGGCACTGCAGTGTCAGACAGGATGGCACTTCAAAAAAATAGTCCCCAAACAGCACATGATGCAAAGAAAAAAAGAGGCGCAATGAGGTAGCTGTGTGACTAAGCTAAGCGACCCAAGTGGCCGACACAAACACCTGGCCCATCTAGGAGTGGCACTGCAGTGTCAGACAGGATGGCACTTCAAAAAAATAGTTCCCAAACAGCACATGATGCAAAGAAAACAAGAGGCGCAATGAGGTAGCTGTGTGACTAAGTTAAGCGACCCAAGTGGCCGACACAAACACCTGGCCCATCTAGGAGTGGCACTGCAGTGTCAGACAGGATGGCACTTCAAAAAAAAAGTCCCCAAACAGCACATGATGCAAAGAAAAAAAGAGGCGCAATGAGGTAGCTGTGTGACTAAGCTAAGCGACCCAAGTGGCAGATGCAAACACCTGGCCCATATAGGAGTGGGACTGCAGTGTCAGACAGGATGGCACCTCAAAAAAATAGTCCCCAAGCAGCACATGATGCAAAGAAAAAAAGAGGCGCAATGAGGTAGCTGTGTGACTAAGCTAAGCGACCCAAGTGGCCGACACAAACACCTGGCCCATCTAGGAGTGGCACTGCAGTGTCAGACAGGATGGCACTTCAAAAAAATTGTCCCCAAATAGCACATGATGCAAAGAAAAAAAGAGGCGCAATGAGGTAGCTTTGTGACTAAACTAAGCGACCCAAGTGGCCGACACAAACACCTGGCCCATCTAGGAGTGGCACTGCAGTGTCAGACAGGATGGCACTTCAAAAAAATAGTCCCCAAACAGCACATGATGCAAAGAAAAAAAGAGGCGCAATGAGGTAGCTGTGTGACTAAGCTAAGTGACCCAAGTGGCCGACACAAACACCTGGCCCATCTAGGAGTGGCACTGCAGTGTCAGACAGGATGGCACTTCAAAAAATAGTCCCCAAACAGCACATGATGCAAAGAAAAATGAAAGAAAAAAGAGGTGCAAGATGGAATTGTCCTTGGGCCCTCACACCCACCCTTATGTTGTATAAACAGGACATGCACACTTTAACGAACCCATCATTTCAGCGACAGGGTCTGCCACACAACTGTGACTGAAATGACTGGTTGGTTTGGGCCCCCACCAAAAAAGAAGCAATCAATCTCTCCTTCCACAAACTGGCTCTACAGAGGCAAGATGTCCACCTCCTCCTCATCCTCCGATTTCTCATCCCTTTCACTGTGTACATCCCCCTCCTCACAGATTATTAATTCGTCCCCACTGGAATCCACCATCTCAGGTCCCTGTGTACTTTCAGGAGGCAATTGCTGGTGAATGTCTACACGGAGGAATTTATTATAATTCATTTTGATGAACATCATCTTCTCCACATTTTCTGGAAGTAACCTCGTACGCCGATTGCTGACAAGGTGAGCGGCTGCACTAAACACTCTTTCGGAGTACACACTGGAGGGGGGGCAACTAAGGTAAAATAAAGCCAGTTTGTGCAAGGGACTCCAAATTGCCTCTTTTTCCTGCCAGTATACGTACGGACGGTCTGACGTGCCTACTTGGATGCGGTCACTCATATAATCCTCCACCATTCTTTCAATGGTGACAGAATCATATGCAGTGACAGTAGACGACATGTCAGTAATCGTTGGCAGGTCCTTCAGTCCGGACCAGATGTCAGCACTCGCTCCAGACTGCCCCGCATCACCGCCAGCGGGTGGGCTCGGAATTCTTAGCCTTTTCCTCGCAGCCCCAGTTGCGGGAAAATGTGAAGGAGGAGCTGTTGACGGGTCACGTTCCGCTTGACTTGACAATTTTCTCACCAGCAGGTCTTTGAACCTCTGCAGACTTGTGTCTGCCGGAAAGAGAGATACAACATAGGTTTTAAATCTAGGTTTGAGCACGTTGGCCAAAATGTAGTGCTCTGATTTCAACAGATTGACCACCTGTGAATCCTGGTTAAGTGAATTAAGGGCTCCATCCACAAGTCCCACATGCCTAGCGGAATCGCTCTGTTTTAGCTCCTCCTTCAATCTCTCCAGCTTCTTCTGCAAAAGCCTGATGAGGGGAATGACCTGACTCAGGCTAGCAGTGTCTGAACTGACTTCACGTGTGGCAAGTTCAAAGGGTTGCAGAACCTTGCACAGCGTTGAAATCATTCTCCACTGCGCTTGAGTCAGGTGCATTCCCCCTCCTTTGCCTATATCGTAGGTAGCTGTATAGGCTTGAATGGCCTTTTGCTGCTCCTCCATCCTCTGAAGCATATAGAGGGTTGAATTCCACCTCGTTACCACCTCTTGCTTCAGATGATGGCAGGGCAGGTTCAGGAGTGTTTGCTGGTGCTCCAGTCTTCGGCACGCGGTGGCTGAATGCCGAAAGTGGCCCGCAATTCTTCGGCCTACCGACAGCATCTCTTGCACGCCCCTGTCGTTTTTTAAATAATTCTGCACAACCAAATTCAATGTATGTGCAAAACATGGGACGTGCTGGAATTTGCCCAGATGTAATGCACGCACAATATTGGTGGCGTTGTCCGATGTCACAAATCCCCAGGAGAGTCCAATTGGGGTAAGCCATTCTGCGATGATGTTCCTCAGTTTCCGTAAGAGGTTGTCAGCTGTGTGCCTCTTATGGAAAGCGGTGATACAAAGCGTAGCCTGCCTAGGAACAAGTTGGCGTTTGCGAGATGCTGCTACTGGTGCCGCCGCTGCTGTTCTTGCTGCGGGAGGCAATACATCTACCCAGTGGGCTGTCACAGTCATATAGTCCTGAGTCTGCCCTGCTCCACTTGTCCACATGTCCGTGGTTAAGTGGACATTGGGTACAACTGCATTTTTTTAGGACACTAGTGACTCTTTTTCTGATGTCTGTGTACATTTTCGGTATCGCCTGCCTAGAGAAATGGAACCTAGATGGTATTTGGTACCGGGGACACAGTACCTCTATCAATTCTCTAGTTCCCTGTGAATTAACGGTGGGTACCGGAAACACGTTTCTCACCACCCAGGCTGCCAAGGTCTGAGTTATCCGCTTTGCAGCAGGATGACTGCTGTGATATTTCAGCTTCCTCGCAAAGGACTGTTGGGCAGTCAGTTGCTTACTGGAAGTAGTACAAGTGTTCTCCGACTTCCCCTCTGGGATGACGATCGACTCCCAGCAGCAACAACAGCAGCGCCAGCAGCAGTAGGCATTACGCTGAAGGATGCATCGGAGGAATCCCAGGCAGGAGAGGACTTGTCAGATTTGACAGTGACATGGCCTGCAGGACTATTGGCTTTCATATCTAAGGAGGAAATTGACACTGAGGGAGTTGGTGGTGTGGTTTGCAGGAGCTTGGTTACAAGAGGAAGGGATTTAGTTGGCAGTGGACTGCTTCCGCTGTCACCCAAAGTTTTTGAACTTGTCAATGACTTCTGATGAATGCGCTACAGGTGACGTATAAGGGAGGATGTTCCTAGGTGGTTAACGTCCTTAC
The DNA here is from genome assembly GCF_028390025.1 of Pseudophryne corroboree. Taxonomy (NCBI): domain Eukaryota; kingdom Metazoa; phylum Chordata; class Amphibia; order Anura; family Myobatrachidae; genus Pseudophryne; species Pseudophryne corroboree. Next base: position 797,183,095 of record NC_086448.1, read on the forward strand.
CCCTACTTATTACAGCTTGACAAAGGCAACACACGACTTGACACCAGTTGTCCGCATTTCTGTTGAAATAATTCCACACCGAAGAGGTGATTTTTTTGTATTTTGACCAGGCATGTCAATGGCCATATTCGTCCCATGGACAACAGATGTCTCCCTGGGTGCCTGACTTAAACAAACCACCTCACCATCAGAATCCTCCTTGTCAATTTCCTCCCCAGTGTCAGCAACACCCATATCCTCCTCATCCTGGTGTACTTCAACACTGACATCTTCAATCTGACTATCAGGAACTGGACTGCGGGTGCTCCTTCCAGCACTTGCAGGGGGCGTGCAAATGGTGGAAGGCACCACCTGTTCCCGTCCAGTGTTGGGAAGGTCAGGCATCGCAACCGACACAATTGGACTCTCCTTGGGGATTTGTGATTTCGAAGAATGCACAGTTCTTTGCTGTGCTTTTGCCATCTTAACTCTTTTAAGTTTTCTAGCAGGAGGATGAGTGCTTCCATCCTCATGTGAAGCTGAACCACTAGCCATGAACATAGGCCAGGCCCTCAGCCGTTCCTTGCCACTCCGTGTCGTAAATGGCACATTGGCAAGTTTACGCTTCTCCTCAGACGATTTTTATTTAGATTTTTGGGTCATTTTACTGAGCTTGATTTTTTGGGATTTTACATGCTCTCTTCTATGACATTGGGCATCGGCCTTGGCAGATGACGTTGATGGCATTTCATCGTCTCGGCCATGACTAGTGGCAGCAGCTTCAGCATGAGGTGGAAGTGGATCTTGATCTTTCCCTATTTTACCCTCCACATTTTTGTTCTCCATTTTTTTATGTGTGGAATTATATGCCAGTACTATATAAATAGCAATGGCCTACTACTATATATACTGCGCACAACTGAAATGCACCACAGGTATAGATGGATAGTATACTTGACGACACAGAGGTAGGTAGAGCAGTGGCCTACTGTACCGTACTGCTATATATTATATACTGATGGTCAGCAAAATTATGCACTGTCCTCCTACTATATATATACTGTGCAAAAGTTAAATGCACCACAGGTATGGATGGGATAGTATACTTGACGACACAGAGGTAGGTAGAGCAGTGGCCTACTGTACCGTACTGCTATATATTATAAACTGGTGGTCAGAAAAATTATGCACTGTCCTCCTACTATATATATACTGTGCAAAACTTAAATGCACCACAGGTATGGATGGTATAGTATCAGTGGCGTAACTAGAAATTTTTCTCCCCCAAGCCAAAAAAATCCTTCGGCGCCCCCCCCCCCCCCCATACCCCCCGTAATTGGCACTAGCAAAGGTAGAAAAATGCGCGCGCCGCAGGCGCGCGCCGGCAAAAAGGGTGTGTGGCTTTGTCGAAATGGGCATGACTTTGCGTGGAGGGCGTGGCATTGCAGGAAAATACTACCTTATACCCCAGTTTTGCAACCTGCACGCCCAGACGTTGGCCACCACAGGAAAGAAAAAAAATCCTGATTCATGCCCCTTACATTATTTGTCATTTTTCCTCCTTATAGTAATGCCTAGTATACATTATTCCACATACTGCAATGGCCCTTAGACATTATTCCACACACAATAATGCACATGACACAATATGCACACACTGTAATGCCCCAGACACATTATGCCACACACCGTAATGCCTGTGACACATTATGACAGGAATCGCAATGCCCGTTATACATTATGCTACACACTGCAATGCCCCTGATACATTATAGCACATACAATGTCTGTGACACAGTATGACACACACCACAATGATCCTGAGACATTATACCACATACCACAATGCCCGTGATATAGTATACAACACACCGTAATGCCTGATACATTATGACACACACCGCAATGTCCGTGATACATTATGCCACACACCATAATGCCCATTACACATTAAGTTCTACAGTAAGGCTTCTAATTACTTTTAAATTACCTGCTCTTGGTTCCATGCACGGTGCCAGGGGTTTTCATGCTCAGGGTGTCATGCTCGTTGCCAGGGGTTTCATGCACTGGGTGTCATGCTCGTTGGGGGTAGTGCTTGTTGCTAGGGCCATGCTCCCAGTGCCACATATGCCCCCAGTGCCAGATATTCCCCCACAGTGCCAGGTATATGCCCCTAGTGCCAGATATTCCCCCACAGTGCCAGGTACATGCCCCCGGTGCCACATATACCCCCCCAGTGCCACATATGCCCCCTCAGTGCCTGCTCCCCCCAGTGCCAAATATTCCCCCACAGTGCCACATATGCCCCCTCAGTGCCTGCTCCCCCCAGTGCCAAATATTCCCCCACAGTGCCAGGTATATGCCCCCAGTGCCAGATATTCCCCCACAGTGCCAGGTATATGCCTCCAGTGCCAGATCTTCCCCCCACAGTGCCAGGTATATGCCCCCAGTGCCAGATCTGCCCCCACAGTGCAAGGTATATGCCCCCAGTGCCAGATCTGCCCCCACAGTGCCAGGTATATGCCCCCAGTGCCAGATCTTCCCCCCACAGTGCCAGGTATATGCCCCCAGTGCCAGATCTGCCCCCACAGTGCCAGGTATATGCCCGCAGTGCCAGATCTTTCCCCCCCCCCCACAGTGCCAGGTATATGCCCCCAGTGCCAGATCTTCCCCCCACAGTGCCAGGTATATGCCCCCAGTGCCAGATCTGCCCCCACAGTGCCAGGTATATGCCCCCAGTGCCAGATCTTTCCCCCCCCACAGTGCCAGGTATATGCCCCCAGTGCCAGATCTGCCCCCACAGTGCCAGGTATATGCCCCCAGTGCCAGATCTTCCCCCCACAGTGCCAGGTATATGCCCCCAGTGCCAGATCTGCCCCCACAGTGCCAGGTATATGCCCCCAGTGCCAGATCTTTCCCCCCCCCCACAGTGCCAGGTATATGCCCCCAGTGCCAGATCTTCCCCCCACAGTGCCAGGTATATGCCCCCAGTGCCAGATTTGCCCCCACAGTGCCAGGTATATGCCCCCAGTGCCAGATCTGCCCCCACAGTGCCAGGTATATGCCCCCAGTGCCAGATCTGCCCCCACAGTGCCAGGTATATGCCCCCAGTGCCAGATCTGCCCCCCACAGTGCCAGGTATATGCCCCAAGTGCCTGCTCCCCCCCCCCCATGTGTTGGAGGGACACGGAGCGCATCGCGCGTCTCTCCTGTGTCCCTCCTGGCTCTCCCCCGCTGGTCTAATAAAGGAAGTGCCGGTTCGTGAGCCAATCACAGCTCACGAACGGCACTTCCTTAGACCGGCCGGGGGAGAGCCAGGGAGGGACACAGGAGAGACGCGCGATGTGCGTTCCGTGTCCCTCCAACACAGCAGGGAGGGAGAGGAGACCGCAGATTGACATGCGGACGCTCGTCCGCATGTCAATCTGTTCTAAGTCAGTGGCGCCCCCGCAGCCCCTCGCCCCCAAGCCACCGCGAGGACTGCGGGGGCAGTAGTTACGCCACTGTATAGTATACTTGACGACACAGAGGTAGGTAGAGCAGTGGCCTACTGTACCGTACTGCTATGTATTATATACTGGTGGTCAGCAAAATTATGCACTGTCCTCCTACTATATATATATACTGTGCAAAACTTAAATGCACCACAGGTATGGATGGTATAGTATACTTGACGACACAGAGGTAGGTAGAGCAGTGGCCTACTGTACCGTACTGCTATATATTATATACTACTGGTCAGCAAAATTATGCACTGTCCTCCTACTACAGATGTGTCCACTTACATCTTTGCTAATTTGCTAAATTTGGCATAACATGCAATACATGGCTAAGGTGTTTTGCATGAGTAACGAGTGGATGGATTTTTTAATTTATGTTAGCCATAATAGAATATGTATAAAGTAACATATTAAAGAAGCAAGTTAAGAAAAATCACAAGGCATGGCTAAATCTCTGAGTCTATAGTATGTTAAACCAAGCCATACATGGCCGGATATAGCAAAGATGTATGTGGACACATCTGTATATATATACTGTGCAAAATTTAAATGCACCACAGGTATGGATGGGATAGTATACTTGACGACACAGAGGTAGGTAGAGCAGTGGCCTACTGTACCGTACTGCTATATATTATATACTGGTGGTCAGCAAAATTATACACTGTCCTCCTACTATATATATACTGTGCAAAACTTAAATGCACCACAGGTATGGATGGATAGTATACTTGACGTCACAGAGGTAGGTAGAGCAGTGGCCTCCTGTACCGTACTGCTATATATTATATACTGGTGGTCAGCAAAATTATGCACTGTCCTCCTACTATATATATATACTGTGCAAAACTTAAATGCACCACAGGTATGGATGGGATAGTATACTTGACGACACAGAGGTAGGTAGAGCAGTGGCCTACTGTACCGTACTGCTATATATTATATACTGGTGGTCAGCAAAATTATGCACTGTCCTCCTTCTATATATATATACTGTGCAAGACTTAAATGTACCACAGGTATGGATGGATAGTATACTTGACGACACAGAGGTAGGTAGAGCATTGGCCTACTGTACCGTACTGCTATATATTATATACTGGTGGTCAGCAAATTTATGCACTGTCCTCCTACTATATATATACTGTGCAAAACTTAAATGCACCACAGGTATGGATGGGATAGTATACTTGACGACACAGAGGTAGGTAGAGCAGTGGCCTACTGTACTGTACTGCTATATATTATATACTGGTGGTCAGCAAAATTATGCACTGTCCTCCTACTATATATATACTGTGCAACACTTAAATGCACCACAGGTATGGATGGATAGTATACTTGACGACACAGAGATAGGTAGAGCAGTGGCCTACTGTACCGTACTGCTATATATTATATACTGGTTGTCAGCAAAATTATGCACTGTCCTCCTACTATATATATACTGTGCAAAACTTAAATGCACCACAGGTATGGATGGATAGTATACTTGACGACACAGAGGTAGGTAGAGCAGTGGCCTACTGTACCGTACTGCTATATATTATATACTGGTGGTCAGCAAAATTATGCACTGTCCTCCAACTATATATATACTGTGCAAAAGTTAATTGCACCACAGGTATGGATGGATAGTATACTTGACGACACAGAGGTAGGTAGAGCAGTGGCCTACTGTACCGTACTGCTATATATTATATACTGGTGGTCAGCAAAATTATGCACTGTCCTCCTACTATATATATACTGTGCAAAACTTAAATGCACCACAGGTATGGATGGGATAGTATACTTGACGACACAGAGGTAGGTAGAGCAGTGGCCTACTGTACCGTACTGCTATATATTATATATTGGTGGTCAGCAAAATTATGCACTGTCCTCCTACTATATATATATATATATATATATACTGTGCAAAACTTAAATGCACCACAGGTATGGATGGGATAGTATAATTGACGACACAGAGGTAGGTAGAGCAGTGGCCTACTGTACCGTACTGCTATATATTATATACTGGTGGTCAGCAAAATTATGCACTGTCCTCCTACTATATATATACTGTGCAAAACTTAAATGCACCACAGGTATGGATGGGATAGTATACTTGACGACACAAAGATAGAGCAGTGGACTACTGTACCGTACTGCTATATATATACTGGTGGTCAGCAAAATTCTGCACTGTCCTCCTACTATATACTACAATGCAGCACAGATATGGAGCGTTTTTCAGGCAGAGAACGTATACTGGTGGTCACTGGTCAGCAAAACTCTGCACTGTCCTCCTACTATATAATACTGCTGGTCCACAGTCCCCACAATAAAGCAATTAGCACACTGAGCACAGATATTTGCAGCACACTGAGCACAGATATTTGCAGCACAGTGAGCACAGATATTAGCAGCACACTGAGCACAGATATTTGCAGCACACTGAACATAGAAACTGAGAGAACGCCAGCCACGTCCTCTCACGATCATCTCCAATGCACAAGTGAAAAATGGCGGCGATGCGCGGCTCCTTATATAGAATACGAATCTCGCGAGAATCCGACCGCGGGATGATGACGTTCGGGCGCGCTCGGGTTAACCGAGCAAAGCGGGAGGATCCGAGTCTGCTCGGACCCGTGCAAAAAAGGGTGAAGTTCGGGGGGGTTCGGATCCAGAGGAACCGAACCCGCTCATCACTACTAGATAGATACTAGGTACCACTGTGACTGGAATGATGATGACCTACGCACAGTGACAGGACACTACCACAGCACCCTACTGCAGCAAGATGCAGCACAAGACTGTACTAGTATTAATAATGTAGTACTACTGAGCACCACAAGACACTGAGCACTGATACTGAGCACTGATGATACTGAGCACTGATGATACTGAGCACTGATACTGAGCACTAATTATACTGAGCACTGATACTGAGCACTGATTATACTGAGCACTGATTATACTAAGCACTAATGATACTTAGCACTGATGATACTGAGCACTGATGATACTGAGCACTGATTCTGAGCACTGATGATACTGAGCACTGATACTGAGCACTGATTATACTAAGCACTGATTATACTGAGCACTGATTATACTGAGCACTGATGATACTGAGCACTGATACTGAGCACTGATGATACTGAGCACTGATGATACTGAGCACTGATACTGAACACTGATGATACCGAGAACTGATACTGAGCACTGATGATACTGAGCACTGATACTGAGCACTGATGATACTGAACACTGATGATACTAAGCACTGATACTGAGCACTGATGATACTGAGCACTGATACTGAGCACTGATGATACTGAGCACTGATTCTGAGCACTGATGATACTGAGCACTGATACTGAGCACTGATTATACTAAGCACTGATTATACTGAGCACTGATTATACTGAGCACTGATGATACTGAGCACTGATACTGAGCACTGATGATACTGAGCACTGATGATACTGAGCACTGATACTGAACACTGATGATACCGAGAACTGATACTGAGCACTGATGATACTGAGCACTGATACTGAGCACTGATGATACTGAACACTGATGATACTAAGCACTGATACTGAGCACTGATGATACTGAGCACTGATACTGAGCACTGATTCTGAGCACTGATGATACTGAGCACTGATACTGAGCACTGATTATACTAAGCACTGATTATACTGAGCACTGATTATACTGAGCACTGATTATACTGAGCACTGATGATACTGAGCACTGATACTGAGCACTGATGATACTGAGCACTGATGATACTGAGCACTGATACTGAGCACTGATACTGAACACTGATGATACTGAGAACTGATACTGAGCACTGATGATACTGAACACTGATACTGAGCATTGATACTGAGCACTGATGATACTGAGCACCGATGATACTGAGCACTGATACTGAGCACTGATAATACTGAGCACTGATGATACTGAGCACTGATACTGAGCACTGATGATACTGAGCACTGATTATAGTGAGCACTGATGATACTGAACACTGATGATACTGAGCACTGATACTGAGCACTGATGATACTGAGCACTGATGATAATGAGCACTAATACTGAGCACTAATGATACTGAGCACTGATGATACTGAGCACTGATGACACTGAGCACTGATGATACTGAGCACTGATGATACTGAGCACTGATTATACTGAGCACTGATACTGATCACTGATGATACTGAGCACTGATTATACTGAGCACTGATGATACTGAGCACTGATACTGAGCACTGATTATACTGAGCACTGATTATACTGAGCACTGATGATACTGAGCACTGATACTGAACACTGATGATACTGAGCACCGATGACACTGAGCACTGATGATACTGAGCACTGATACTGAGCACTGATGAGCACTGATGATACTGAGCACTGATGATACTGAGCACTGATGACACTGAGCACTGATGATACTGAGCACTGATACTGAGCACTGATGAGCACTGATGATACTGAGCACTGATGATACTGAGCACTGATGATACTACGGAGTAGTACTACTTGTATTACTGAGCAGCACAAAAGCACTCTGGAATTGTCACACACCTCCCCCCCCCCCCCCCCCCCCTGATACCACTGGGACTGGAATGATGATGACCGATGCACAGTCACAGGACACTACTACCACAGCACTCTACAGCAGCAAGATGCAGCACAAGAGAGACACTGTACTAGTATTACTGAGCAGCAATAAGCACTGATACTGAGCACTGACACTGAGTTTTGCCACAGAGAGAACGTAGCCACGTCCTCTCTGTACCCTCTACAATGCACGAGTGAAAATGGCGGCAACGTGCGGCTCTTTATATGGAATCCGAATCTCGCGAGAATCCGACAGCAGGATGATGACGTTTTGCCTCGTTCGGGTTTTCCGAGTCAGGCGGGAACAACCGAGCCTGCTTCGGACCAGTGTAAACCACGTGGAGTTCAGGGGGGTTCGGTTCTCGGAGAACTGAACCCGCTCATCTCTACTCTTTTCCACACAAAACTCATTTCCAGGAGTTTATACTGCTGCACCTGTGTATAATGCCCACATGTATATACTGCTGCACCAGTGTATAATGCCCACATGTATATACTGCTGCACCAGTGTATAATGCCCACATGTATATACTGCTGCACCAGTGTATAATGCCCACATGTATATACTGCTGCACCAGTGTATAATGCCCACATGTATATACTGCTGCACCTGTGTATAATGCCCACATGTATATACTGCTGCACCAGTGTATAATGCCCACATGTATATACTGCTGCACCAGTGTATAATGCCCACATGTATATACTGCTGCAGCTGTGTATAATGCTCACCTGTACCCTTTGGCTCATATATTGCATGAAAACCTTGCTCAGGTTCTAGCCATTTACCTCACCACATGTCCCTTGAAAATTTGCAGTAAAATACTTTGAAATCTTAGTAACAGATTGACTCTGCTCAAAAAAATCACCATCTGCTCTCAAACATTTTCTCTACCTCTCAACCCAAGCTGTGAAGCAACTTTGGAAAAATTCCAGGGGTTGGTGTTTGACCCAGGAATGTATGGCATTTTTAACAACCTCTATGTCATCAAAAGTCAGAAGTGGCCAAATAAGAACTGGATGGTGGATGTGGCATTATTGCCCACCCCATTTTGGCAATGGCCACAGATTTTGCCATTAAAGTGTGAGGTCTGGCATTTTTGTTGAGTAAGATGTTGACCTTTTTTTGCGGATGGCTTCTTTCAGCTTCTAAAGTGTAATAATGTATCGATCACTGCTGATTGGTTTGGTTCCAAGTAATTGACGAGAGTAACACCTCGGCAATCCCAGAAGAATGTGGCCATGACTTTGTTTATGGATCGCTGTGATTTAAACATTTTTGGCCTAGGTGAACTTGGGTGTTTCCATTGCTTTGATTGGGCCTTTGTTTCCGGGTCATAAAGGAATACCCAGGTCTCATCTCCTGTAATGACATTTTCAAAAAACGTCTCAGGGTTGGCTTCAAAGTTGGTCAAAAGGTCATTGCACACTTCCACCGTCTGGGCCTTATGAACCCTGGTTAATTGCCTTGGAACCCATTTAGCACACACTTTACGATATCCCAAATCATTGATTAGTGTTTCTACAGTGCCATGGCTACATTCAAGTTCATCACTGATATCTCTGATGGTCACACAACGGTCTTTCTGAATCATGGCATTGACTTTGTGTCGGTTCTCTGCTGTCACTAGAGTTGATGGTCTGCCACCACAAGGTTTGTCGCACACGGATGATTCTCCTGACTGAAAACGCTTCTTTCACCCTCTTATATTGCTATAGTCAATTGTACGCTCACCATACACTTTTTTCAGTCTTCTGTGGATTTCTGTAGCACTGCAGCCTTCTTTTTCCAGAAATTCAATAACGGCTCTTTGTTTCATCTTGGATTCCATGGTATTTCTTGGACTACCTAAACAAATATACATATATAGTTAGCAGACATATTAAACAACAAGCTGAAAAAGTTTCAAATAAATGTTTCATATTATTTCAGAGTTACGAGCATTTAGGCATTACTTTTTGGACAACCCTCAAAGTAATGTGGGTCATCTACACTCACATCCAGCACAGATCATCAGAGGGGTGGTCCACCAAGGTAACAGAAAGTCACTGTTCCAGTAATATCAAAAAGTTTTGGCCAATTAGTCCAAATGAGGGCACTCACCAGTAGAACAGAAGATGTATTAAGGCATCATTATCAAGACAGTAAAAAGGGAAAGGGGGGTATGATCAAAGGCGCCCAAAATTAACAAAAAACGAAAATGGGGAAATTAAGAGGGATTGTCAACTTTAGAAAATAATTTAAACAATTTAAATAATTTAAACAATACTTGTGGATTCTTCAGGCGGATCTCGCTCAATCGTCTGTCTATGGTGAAAATCCTCAATGGATATGTAAAACAAAAGCAATAAAACAAAACCAATGTGTAGTAGATTTAAAAGAAAAAGTCTGTATGAAAGATGGTGTCCAGAAAATGAAGCCCTGGTGGGTAGGGGACTTGATAGCAGAAAGGACAGAATCTCGCCACCAATTCTTTCAGGATTAAGGACGTACCAAAACTCACATTAGAAGAAATGGGAAAAAGCACATAAAGGTATCTTTTTCTGGTCGTTAAAAGGTACTGCGTACCTTACTCACATGTACAGCAGATGTTTTCCTCATATAACGGTATCTTTAAAAATGGTCCAGCGAAATTCAATTTCAATAAAAGAGTTTTTTAATTTGACAAAAAGCCAATTGAAAATAAAATACAATAAGCCAATACAAAAAACCTTGCTTGTGTGGTGACACCAGGAGGTGTGGGGAGAAGATGTTAATAAACTCCAATACAAGAGGGTAGTCCGGAATCCCCTCTGTAAGTGAACCCCCCGTGTACCTCACAAATGGTTGAAGATAATCAGGCTTATGTGAATAAAAGGAGAAAATCCACTCTCAGCATGCACCAACGCCGTTTCAACCATAAGGTCTTTTTCACACCTTGAAAAAGACCTTATGGTTGAAACGGCGTTGGTGCATGCTGAGAGTGGATTTTCTCCTTTTATTCACATAAGCCTGATTATCTTCAACCATTTGTGAGGTACACGGGGGGTTCACTTACAGAGGGGATTCCGGACTACCCTCTTGTATTGGAGTTTATTAACATCTTCTCCCCACACCTCCTGGTGTCACCACACAAGCAAGGTTTTTTGTATTGGCTTATTGTATTTTATTTTCAATTGGCTTTTTGTCAAATTAAAAAACTCTTTTATTGAAATTGAATTTCGCTGGACCATTTTTAAAGATACCGTTATATGAGGAAAACATCTGCTGTACATGTGAGTAAGGTACGCAGTACCTTTTAACGACCAGAAAAAGATACCTTTATGTGCTTTTTCCCATTTCTTCTAATGTGAGTTTTGGTACGTCCTTAATCCTGAAAGAATTGGTGGCGAGATTCTGTCCTTTCTGCTATCAAGTCCCCTACCCACCAGGGCTTCATTTTCTGGACACCATCTTTCATACAGACTTTTTCTTTTAAATCTACTACACATTGGTTTTGTTTTATTGCTTTTGTTTTACATATCCATTGAGGATTTTCACCATAGACAGACGATTGAGCGAGATCCGCCTGAAGAATCCACAAGTATTGTTTAAATTATTTAAATTGTTTAAATTATTTTCTAAAGTTGACACTCCCTCTTAATTTCCCCATTTTCGTTTTTTGTTAATTTTGGGCGCCTTTGATCATACCCCCCTTTCCCTTTTTACTGTATTGCATTCTCACCTGTGTTTGGGCAGGTATAGGGGTTTGATTGGGCAGACCTTTGTGCGCCAGAGTTCACTATCCTTTTCTTCTCCATATCATTATCAAGACAATCGCTGGAGGCACCAGAACAGCATGCCTGCTCCTCCCTCCCGCATAGTTTATTAAACTGCCACCCTGTCTGCCACTGTAGTGCCATTCTGTTTCCTAGATGTGCCATGTTTGAATTTGAACTGCCACATATTTGTGCCACACACCGCTGTTGCTTAGCTTAGTCAGGCAGCTACCTCACTGCAACCTTTTGGGCTAAACCTGATGAAAACAATATTGTGTGGTGGTCAAAATTGAGTGGAAAATGATGAATAAGAAATGCTATTAAGGTCGGCACTCGGGATCCCGGCAGTCAGATGGCCGGCACCGTAATCCCGTTACCTGACAGATTACTGATGTCGGCATCCTGACAGGCAGGATCCCGAACGTAAGTATTCTGGGGAGGTTAGGTTTAGGCTGCAGGGGGCAGGGTTAGGTTTACACTGTGGGGAGGGAGGGTTAGGGTTAGGCTGTGGGGGGGGGGGGTTAGGGTTAGGCTGTGGGGAGGGTTAAGGTTAGTGTAACCCTACCCTCAATACCTTGAACGAGAGCTGTCTATGTATTCTATTAAGGGATGGTTACCTAATAGCTGTGCCTCCACTCAAGCTATGTGTAGTATTTAACTACCGTTAAGGCTTGCTTGAGTAAGCCTGATCTCTATCCTTAGGGGATGATTCCCTTATATCATAGATATATTATCTAATATACCTGTCTCTTTCTTCCAGGATCTTCAGATCAACTTCCAGACGGACCAGACACACATGGCAAGTATAACACTTTAATGACCAGTACCAAATGGATTAAGTATACATTAACATTTCATCAATTACACATTCCCCTTTAAGTCATTAATCCATGCTAACTCCCGGTCAATTAGGCCTATACACAGTACCTGCATGCAATACAACAAATCCTTTTTCTTTTCAACACACCCTTAGGTGTTAGAGTGACCCGGGTACTCTTAATATGATAGTACACTATAAGGGCCCATAAACTTCCTAAAAATAACAGCAGTTAATACAGAATGTCTGACACTATGTTTTAGTATCAACTATCAGCTCTCCCTTCAGTTAAAGAGAAAGATGTTTGGCTCAGTCTACTTATGGTAGCGATTACTTTCTCCTATAAGGTTACTTATAGTTCCTCCTTGGCAGATAACAGAAAGTATCTATTTAGCTCATAGATAGTAACATCAACAGTTGATTACCAAGGAATCTGTATCCTTTCCTTAGTAAAAATGTTACCGTAGTTGTCCAGTATTAAACTAAACTCCCAAGAAGCTGGTATGATAAACCTTTGTTATGCTGCGTCCTTGTGTCCATTTGAAGTAGCTGATGCTTTCTATAGTTCAGAGCATATATAGCTTTTCGATTCCTGTATGCCTCAAATTATTGTTGTCTCTTAGGATGAGTCTATATTAAATATATCTGCAAGAGATGGTTTCTCTTATCATAGTCACAGCGAGCTCAAATCCTTTAACTTTAAAACTAATAGTCTCTTACGTGACAGTCCTTCTTACGGGTTCACGAATATACATATAACACAGTTGTATTAAAGTGCCACAAGCTAGTCCTTGAATCGGGATGATAGTCTAATCCTTTGTGGCTAAGAGGCTTTAACATTCATCCAATGTCACTGTAGTATGGCTACCTTTAATGTCCTTGACTCTAATTCTGCTAATTCAGGGGCATAAATACACACATTAGGTGGCAGCTCTAGGGTGTTACTTTCTATTTAGCGCTGCGGAACAATGTCTCTGGCTCTCCTTTGACTGATGTGATGCTGATATATGGGGGAGTTTTAAAACTATTTATGAAGCGTTAAACAGTTCAAGTTTCACTCCACTCCTCCTGTTACATATATATACCCAGTGCTTTCTACCTTCTCCTTAGCACTATGATTAAGCCATACATGGAACTGTAATTATAGGTCACTCTGACTACTGTGACCCATTACTATCCTCCTGCTTAATAGCCATTATTGCGGCCTAGCCCTGGAGTCCTTAGTCCCAATATGAAATTGACTATGTACAATAGTCACCTATGGCTTGCTGTGCTTAGTGTAGGGGTAATATAAATGGCTGGATTATGCACTCACACTTCTACCATCTAGTGATGCTGCTGCAGGATGCTCCCCCGACTCCTCCCTTACACTTACAGCCACACAGAATGGAGCCTCTGCTGCTGGTCCTGGCTTCTTTGTTGTGGCTGTCAGAGTCTGTGCCGGTAATAGGTAGGAAGGAACCCTCTCTGTCTCCCTGTCACAGATGTGCCCTTCCAATACTGCTGGGTGAGTTGACTAGCGCTGATCTTGGGTTCTATGAACAGTTCTGAGTCTCAATGCTGCTGTCACCACCTTTACAGTAAGGAAGCCCTGTTCTGGCTACACACACACAGCACCCTCCGGCCGCCGCAATGTATACCGCTCAGCTCTAATGCGGGCGACGGCCGGAGCAGCAAAAAACTATGTCTTCTCACCAAGGGATATGCAGTCTCTCCCTCAGCTACACTCACAGCACCTCTCCACCCCTCTCTAGTAGTCACATGACCCACTCTGAGGTGATGCCCCGCCCACTGGCAATCACCCCACTAGGTGATTGACAGTTAGGAGCACAAGGACATTAACCCTTTAGATACACTGTGAAACCATAAAATAAGCCTTCATTGTATTCACCACTACATTTACATCAATGTACATACAATTACATATATGTGAACTGTATTATTTACCTCAAAACATGCATACAGTATTACAACATCCATTAACTTTTATATGAATAATATATATGCTTATACTCCATTTTAGTCACCATATTATAACTACCTCAGTATAAGTGTTGTTTAAACCCTAAATCAGGGTTACATTTCTCCCCCTGGTGCATTGTCACTGTTTAACATCTTTAGGTGCCAATGCACCATCTACCTTACTCACTATGCTAAAATAGTATATATTCATTCACATCCATTAGCAAGCCACCTCATCTCAACCATTTTAACTGTTGGCCAAATAGGGAGGGATGGAACTACATAGCCTTCATGCCTCCCAGGGATAGTGTTCTCTGATCGTGCTGGTTTCCCTTGCTCTTCTACACCTGATTTATTGACTTCTTTTAGTACTGGACTTCGGATGGAAGATTTAAGAGATTGTGCTAGGGTAAAGTTATCATGTACCTCACTACGATTTTCACTGAGACTAGTTTCTTTCTCTGACGAAGCTTCTAAAGTTATCAAGTCTTTAGCATCTGAATTTTCAGTTTCTTGATCCTGGGACTGATTTACTCTACCATTGAATCTCGAGAGAGGTCGGTAATGTAAGGTTGTAGAAGGATGACATGGAGCTGGATCTCTCCCTTGCCTTTGTTCTGAATATGCACTTCCTTCATCAACCGCTTTTTCTCGTGGTTGATAACAATAACTGTATGATCCTCGTCGGTTTGGAGCAAATCGACTCCCTTTCACTGGTACTCCACCTATGCCAGTCACATTTGCTGCATGTACACCCTTTTCCCCTTCCAACACTTCAAATTCTACTTTCTCTCCATCTCCTACACTGTACAACAGTTTTAGGGGGTTATTCTTCGTTATGGATGTCCAATGTACAAATATGTCTTCTCCGGTGTCATGCCTTTTAATGAAGCCATAGCCTTTCTTCACATGGAACCATATTACTGTGCCAGTCATTTTAAGAGACATATACTGTGTCCCTTTACTATCAACTTTATTCATAGAAGATTGTCTCAGCAATATACCATCCACTACCTCAGTCTGTAATGCTATGTCCTTAGTATCCGGTCGCATAGAAAATTCATGGATACGGTCTTCAGGACAGTTGTTTAGGAAGTTGGCATCCTTGAGTATTTTATTCTCAGATTCTAGCTGAGACAGTCTTTCTTTCATTTCATTCAGACAAATATGATCCTCCTTTTCAGTTTCTTTACCCACTTCCAATAATTCAGACAACTCAGTTATTTTTGATTCCAGAGAATGAATATTGTCTTCCTGCTGCTGGTACATTATCAACTTTTGTTGCTCCTGATCCACTCTGGTTTGTCTTTCATCAGATGCCATGGTTTCCATCTCTCTCTGTATAAACCAAAGTTCTCTTTCAAGCTCTTTGTTCCTCTCATCAATTTTGGTGTTAAACATCTGTTCTTCTTTTAGCTTCCATCGGGTTTCATCTAGAACCTCCAACAACTGATAAATATGTTTAGACCTGTCCAGTGCTATATGTCTTATCACCTCTATCGGGGTCTGTAGATCCACTGGGCTATCTCTTCTTGTTGGTTCCTCAATGGAAGTTGGAAACAGGGAAAGCAGGTCCTTCTGTTGATCTTTTGGAAGAGCTAATACTAATTGTCCATGTTTCTTATAATCCTCAGCTATTTGCTTTAGCACAGTTTCCAATCTCTGTATACCTACATCTATCTTCACTTCCCCTGGAACTCTCTCTTTCAGTGGTAGAACATTCTTATCTCCTTTCATTCCATAATCCATGTTAGCGACCAAAGTATGAGCAAGGTTGTCACTAACACCTCCCTCACTATCCTTTAGGTGGGGATCAAGTCTGACTTTCTTGTCCTTTGATTTTTTCTTTCTCTTCTCCAACTCTACAGGGACATCTAATATTTTTTCATTTTTCACACCTAGGTTATTTACAAAAGTTCCCACAAACTTGCATGTCACCTCTTCCTTTAAGCCTGGTCCCTTATGGTACTCTTGTTTGTCCATACTTTTACATTCTCTATTGGCTTCAACTCTCCCAACTGATACAGCAATGGCTTTATGTCCAACCTTCTCCCTGTTCCTTTGCTTCTTTCCCATATTTGTATTTTATTTTTAGGGATGTGAGGACTTTATCAATAATAATTAATGGCAGCTGACACCTGTGGTGTAACAGGGCCTGAGTGTAACTTCTATCTCACGCGGTGCCTCCAAATGTAACCCTACCCTCAATACCTTGAACGAGAGCTGTCTATGTATTCTATTAAGGGATGGTTACCTAATAGCTGTGCCTCCACTCAAGCTATGTGTAGTATTTAACTACCGTTAAGGCTTGCTTGAGTAAGCCTGATCTCTATCCTTAGGGGATGATTCCCTTATATCATAGATATATTATCTAATATACCTGTCTCTTTCTTCCAGGATCTTCAGATCAACTTCCAGACGGACCAGACACACATGGCAAGTATAACACTTTAATGACCAGTACCAAATGGATTAAGTATACATTAACATTTCATCAATTACACATTCCCCTTTAAGTCATTAATCCATGCTAACTCCCGGTCAATTAGGCCTATACACAGTACCTGCATGCAATACAACAAATCCTTTTTCTTTTCAACACACCCTTAGGTGTTAGAGTGACCCGGGTACTCTTAATATGATAGTACACTATAAGGGCCCATAAACTTCCTAAAAATAACAGCAGTTAATACAGAATGTCTGACACTATGTTTTAGTATCAACTATCAGTTCTCCCTTCAGTTAAAGAGAAAGATGTTTGGCTCAGTCTACTTATGGTAGCGATTACTTTCTCCTATAAGGTTACTTATAGTTCCTCCTTGGCAGATAACAGAAAGTATCTATTTAGCTCATAGATAGTAACATCAACAGTTGATTACCAAGGAATCTGTATCCTTTCCTCAGTAAAAATGTTACTGTAGTTGTCCAGTATTAAACTAAACTCCCAAGAAGCTGGTATGATAAACCTTTGTTATGCTGCATCCTTGTGTCCATTTGAAGTAGCTGATGCTTTCTATAGTTCAGAGCATATATAGCTTTTCGATTCCTGTATGCCTCAAATTATTGTTGTCTCTTAGGATGAGTCTATATTAAATATATCTGCAAGAGATGGTTTCTCTTATCATAGTCACAGCGAGCTCAAATCCTTTAACTTTAAAACTAATAGTCTCTTACGTGACAGTCCTTCTTACGGGTTCACGAATATACATATAACACAGTTGTATTAAAGTGCCACAAGCTAGTCCTTGAATCGGGATGATAGTCTAATCCTTTGTGGCTAAGAGGCTTTAACATTCATCCAATGTCACTGTAGTATGGCTACCTTTAATGTCCTGGGCCCTCATTCCGAGTTGATCGCTCGCAAGGCGAATGTAGCAGAGTTACACACGCTAAGCCGCCGCCTACTGGGAGTGAATCTTAGCTTCTTAAATGTGCGACCGATGTATGCGCAATATTGCGATCACAAACGAGTTAGCAGTTTTTGAGTAGCTTCAGACTTACTCTGCCTGTGCGATCAGTTCAGTGCTTTTCGGTCCTGGCTGACGTCATAAACACACCCAGCGTTCGCCCAGGCACTCCCACCGTTTCTCCGGCCACTCCTGCGTTTTTTCCGGAAACGGTAGCGTTTTCAGCCACACGCCCCTAAAACGCCGTGCATCCGCCCAGTAACACCCATTTCCTGTCAATCACAATGCGAACGTCGGAGCGATGAAAAAGCCGTGAGTAAACTTACTTTCTTCATAGCAAAGTTACTTGGCGCAGTCGCAGTGCGAACATTGCGCATGCGCACCAAGAGAATTCTCACTGCGATGCGATGAAAATCGCCGAGCGAACAACTCGGAATGAGGGCCCTTGACTCTAATTCTGCTAATTCAGGGGCATAAATACACACATTAGGTGGCAGCTCTAGGGTGTTACTTTCTATTTAGCGCTGCGGAACAATGTCTCTGGCTCTCCTTTGACTGATGTGATGCTGATATATGGGGGAGTTTTAAAACTATTTATGAAGCGTTAAACAGTTCAAGTTTCACTCCACTCCTCCTGTTACATATATATACCCAGTGCTTTCTACCTTCTCCTTAGCACTATGATTAAGCCATACATGGAACTGTAATTATAGGTCACTCTGACTACTGTGACCCATTACTATCCTCCTGCTTAATAGCCATTATTGCGGCCTAGCCCTGGAGTCCTTAGTCCCAATATGAAATTGACTATGTACAATAGTCACCTATGGCTTGCTGTGCTTAGTGTAGGGGTAATATAAATGGCTGGATTATGCACTCACACTTCTACCATCTAGTGATGCTGCTGCAGGATGCTCCCCCGACTCCTCCCTTACACTTACAGCCACACAGAATGGAGCCTCTGCTGCTGGTCCTGGCTTCTTTGTTGTGGCTGTCAGAGTCTGTGCCGGTAATAGGTAGGAAGGAACCCTCTCTGTCTCCCTGTCACAGATGTGCCCTTCCAATACTGCTGGGTGAGTTGACTAGCGCTGATCTTGGGTTCTATGAACAGTTCTGAGTCTCAATGCTGCTGTCACCACCTTTACAGTAAGGAAGCCCTGTTCTGGCTACACACACTAAGCACCCTCCGGCCGCCGCAATGTATACCGCTCAGCTCTAATGCGGGCGACGGCCGGAGCAGCAAAAAACTATGTCTTCTCACCAAGGGATATGCAGTCTCGCCCTCAGCTACACTCACAGCACCTCTCCACCCCTCTCTAGTAGTCACATGACCCACTCTGAGGTGATGCCCCGCCCACTGGCAATCACCCCACTAGGTGATTGACAGTTAGGAGCACAAGGACATTAACCCTTTAGATACACTGTGAAACCATAAAATAAGCCTTCATTGTATTCACCACTACATTTACATCAATGTACATACAATTACATATATGTGAACTGTATTATTTACCTCAAAACATGCATACAGTATTACAACATCCATTAACTTTTATATGAATAATATATATGCTTATACTCCATTTTAGTCACCATATTATAACTACCTCAGTATAAGTGTTGTTTAAACCCTAAATCAGGGTTACATTTGGTTGTGGGGAGGTTAGGGTTAGGCTGTGGGGAGGGTTAGGGTATGGGGAGGGTTAGGGTTAGGCTGTGGGCAGGTTAGGGTTAGGGTATGGGGAGGGTTAGGGTTAGGCTGTGGGGAGGGTTAGGGTTAGGCTGTGGGCAGGTTATGGTTAGGCTGTGGGGAGGTTAGGGTTAGGCTGTGGGGAGGGTTAGGGTTAGGCTGTGGGGAGGTTAGGGTTAGGCTGTGGGGAGGGTTAAGGTTAGGTTGTGGGGAGGTTAGGGTTAGGCTGTGGGGAGGATTAGGGTTAGGCTGTGGGGAGGGTTAGGCTGTGGGGAGGGTTAGGCTGTGGGGAGGGTTAGGGTTAGGCTGTGGGCAGGTTAGGGTTAGGCTGTGGGGAGGTTAGGGTTAGGCTGTGGGGAGGGTTAGGGTTAGGCTGTGGGGAGGTTAGGGTTAGGCTGTGGGGAGGTTAGGGTTAGGCTGTGGGGATGGTTAGGGTTAGGCTTTGGGGTGGTTAGGGTTAAGCTGTGGGGAGGGTTAGGCTGTGGGGAGGTTAGGGTTAGGCTGTGGGAACCGAGGGTAAGGTTTTGGCTGTGGGGAGAGAGGGTTACAGTTAGGGGGAAGGAGAGGATTAGCCTTAGCTGCCTCCTGCACCCCTGTCAGCATTTCAAACCGTCGGGATGCTGGGGTTGGTATTATGACCACTGGCATACCCACTGTCGAGACCTCGCACCCAACGCGATAATACTGTAGGAACAAAAAAAAGTCCTAAATCATGTGATTTTAGCTGTTTTTATAAAAAAATTTTTTTTTAAATAATACAGATCCAGAACCAAAATCAGTGAGAGCGGTTTTTGCAAATCCAAAATCCAACAAAGAATGAGAATCAAAACCAAAACACGGGGATCGGCGCACATCTCTACAAATGACATGATTTTAACTGTAATTATTAATTGGAAAAAGAAAAAGAAAATAAAACATGATGATAAATTACACTCAATACCAAAACATGGGGGTTGTCGCACATCTCTACTTAAGAATGATACCATGAAAGCTTAGTTTCCAGACATAAACTATTCAGGAATAATGTTCTCTTCAGATATAATTTTTTGCAAGTGTAAAAGGGTTATAAATAGACTTCCACTTTGAGGTCAGGAACCCAGGAGATGATTTCTACAGTGAGCTATTATGTAATATGACAAGTTCCGTTTCGGCCAGGTGAGCCACAGCGATACAACGGGTGCATTCAATGCTGTAGGAATATGAATGCATCATTTACTAATAGGGCCAGATACTGGGGGAAGAGGAAACATAAGGCCTGAACAGGACCCACTTCCTATACCTCTCCTTTTTCTTTGATTGTCTTTCTTTTCCTGTCTTATTTGCTTAATAACCTCCAGGTTTGTATAAATAGACATAAATAAAATGCTTATTACAGCCTTGGGATTGTGCGCTGTATAAAGTATTTTTTATTTTTTTTTAATGTGAAACTTCCTGCAGAATGTTTAATATAGAGACGTTAAACTTTATTGAAATGTGTAATACAGGCAATTACATGTAATTTCTCACAGGTGGGGGAAAGCTGTTGCAGGTTTTATAGATCTCTTTGATAGAATTCCAGTATTTTCCCCATTATGACCTGTATTCTGAAATCCATGAACGGACAGAAATTGCCTGGCACACAAAGGGCTGTTTTGTATGAAGCCTCTTATGTTTCTGATACTCCTGTCTTTCATTCTAGGTTTACTATAATTGTCAGACATTAACTACATGCTTTGGCATTGTTTGCAAAAAGTATTAATATACTGTAGCTACAGTATAGCCGCCTTATGTGAACTAATTCACATCATATGAATCAAAAAGTCTAAGCCATATGCTGAATCAACAGCCAAAAAGTATCACCATATCAGGATTGCTATAAAACAATGCAAATCATTTAATTTAAATCATAGTTAAATCACTTGTATCATAGAATGTATAATACGAGTTAGTGAATTAGGCTTTTTAAATTGAATTATTTGCATTTGGTTCTGTTCTTTGCTGAGCTGGAATTTTTACTTTTTGGTGTTTGATGGTATTGTGTTGTTTGGGTTATTGGTAGACAGCAAACAGGAAGACTGAACGGGAAGCTGTGACAGCACCTAGGGGGTCATTCCGACCCGATCGCTCGCTGCAGTTTGTCGCAGCGCAGCGATCGGGTCGGAACTGCGCATGCACCGACACCGCAGTGCGCCGGTTCATGGCAGCCGCCGTTGCCTACCGATCGCCTCTGGGACAGAGGCGGTCGCTGGGCAGGAGGGGGCTGGATGGAAGCGTTAAGCTGCCATTTAGGGGGCGCGGTCCGGCCAACGCAGGCGTGGCCGGACCGTTGGGGGCGCAGGCCGCGGCAGCTGCGTGACGTCTCACGCAGCCGCTGCGGCCAGTGACAGCGACAATCAACTCCCGGCCAGCCGCAGGAGCTGTGCTGGCCAGGAGTTACTCCATAAATGCAAAAGCGCTTTTGTATTGTGCGGGGGGGGGGGGGGGGGGGGGAGGGGGGGACTGACATGCGGGGTGGACTAGCCCTGTGCTGGGCGTCCCCCCGCATGTCAGGGAAGATGATCATAGCTGTGCTAAATTTAGCACAGCTACGATCAACTCGGAATGACCCCCCTAATACTGTAGCCATTGGTAGGGATGGCCATTGGTGTGGTTGCCATCAGGGCCGGATTAAGGGCCTCATGGATCTGGTGCTGAACATTTTCAAGGGCCTATTACGAGAAGCGGAGGGGGTGTGGCCAATACTGTGTGGGCGTGGCCAGTGCCATGTAGACATGTAGACCCCCTACACTATCAGCCCCAATGTCTCCCTAAATATGTAAAAGTACAAAAAAATGCATAATTTTGGTGTAGAAAATAGAAATACAATTTAATGCTTATAATTTATGGTCAACGGTGTGTTAATCTGGCCTTGGTTGCCATTGATGGTTACCATTGATGGCAATATGACAAATAACCATTGATGGCTGCCAACTATGCAGTGGATGACCATCGATGGTTTCTACAAATGATGGTCATCCTTGTTCTTTCACTGATTGGCCTGTGGGCCAATCAGGACATGGGTCAGGGCTTCACGGGTGTCAGAGCTATGCTCCGTGTACCGGCACCTTGTTAAAAAAATAAATAAAATTGGTTATGCCTTGCCATTGATGGCTGGAAACCATCTGGGTCTCCCCCATCGATGGCAAAAGTATTCTACATCGTCCATAAACCATCAATGATTTTGAATCATCGATAGTCAATGGCCATCCCTAGCCATTGGTGAAAGCTGTTTATAGATCCAAGTGCTTTCAATCCTATCTACACTACAAAAAAGACAAGTGCGGGTTATATTTTTTCTATTGCATTCTAGAAAATGATAGACAGAATATGATTGGTGTTAGGAGTTACACCCCCAGTTTGTGTGTTTTAGAAGCTTTAATAATCTGGTGTAACTGAGACTTATTAAAGGACCCTAGCTCCTGCTGGAGCTAGACATCACGGTCTGAGTAGTATGGCACTCTACTGAATAATACAGGCCATACTCTGGAGCCATTAGACATGGGCTGACTAAAATATCATCGAGCCTAGCACTAGGGCCTCTCCCAGCCCCTATACTGTGAAGTCAGTATTTTGGACCTTAGTATTCTTCTGGTACTAGGTAGATTGAGGACCTGTGAGCCTCAGAGGTGAACTTATTACTTTCAGGGTTAATTCCATTGCCCATGATATTTAGTTCCATGCCCATGACATATATTTTTTAAATAAATAATAATGTAGCTCCCTTGTCCACCTGGTTCTTAGTATCCAGGGGACCACAGGAGTCATATGTGCCTAGACCCACCCATAATGGCAACCTCCTGTATAGACTTCCCCAAGATGGGCACCGCTTGACCAAAAGAGCACCATCAGTCCTATCTGGGAGTGTTCTAGAAGGGGATGATGCAAGCAAAGGCGGAGAGCACACTCAGAGGGACCTGGTGGGACACAGAGGATCAGAGGGTATAAAAGAGGCAAGTGTGGCACTAAACAGAGTTCCTGCAGTAGTGGGGAAGAAGCAGCGCCAGGAGGCTGATTGTGCAGTTGAAGTCGGACCTGTTTGGGCATGCTGGAGAACAACCACTGAGGAGCTCGGGAGCAGGGCAGTACATCCATATGGTGGCTGAAGAGTGGGCTGTAGTAAGGAGCAGAACACATTTTGGAGGTATATAGAGAGCAGTCTGGAGCTGGGTGATTCAGGCCAGTACATACAAAGCTAGCCATGTGCAAGTAGGCCCCTGGACTGAGAGGGAGACTTCAGTCCTCTGGGAATGCTGCAGGGGGTTTTGAAGCAAGAAAGGGCTGGCTGTTATGTATCATATGGGGCCTATGTAGTAAGCCTTGGAGAGAGATAAAGTGGATAAAGATAAAGAAAAGCTCATCTTTGCTGTGATGCGGCATGATGCACGACGTGCCGGGCAGCGACTATTAGCAACCGGCGATCACTCCATTAATTCCTAATGGAATTAATGGAGCGATCATCAGCTGCAAATAGTCGCTGCCCGGCACGCCGAGCATGATGCCGAATCGCCGTAAGATGAGCATGGCTACATCTGTACCAGCCAATCAGCTCCTAACTGCCATATTACAGGCTGCATTTGAAAAATGACAGTTAGGAGCTGATTGGCTGGTACTTTAGCTCATGCTGATAAGCAAGTTTTCACTTCCATAGAAACTGGCTGCTGGGATGACGCAGAAGGTGATGCTGGATGTCAGCAGCGTTCCACAGTGGAAGGCAATGTGGCCATGTCTGCCACTCAGAAGAAGGAAAGATGCTGTATTACTTTATTTATAAATGATTGCAGTTTTGCTATATCAGCTGTCTCATTTTCTATGCTGCTTTGTTTTAGATACAGTATATAGAGGGGGTGACTCTGGTCATTGTAGTCCATTTTATATTTTGTAGGGTGTTGTGTGTAATTGGTGAGTGGGTATTGTGGGTGTAGAAGAGAGTTACTGTTTAAGGGGGGTATTCAATTGTAGTCGGAAACTGCCGTCTTGTCGGAAAGTTTCCAACTTCTTTAGGTCGGAAACTATTCCGACCTATTCAATGGGGATGCAATTCCGACTTGTTGGAAAACATGTGGATCTGCGGATTAGCCACGGGTCCACGTGTTTTGTTGGATTCCACGGCCAAATCCGACAGGTTTTGGCCCCGGTTCTGACAATGTCAATCAGACTTTTGCGACTCATTGAATACTGCATTGTCGGATCCTTTCCGTTGGAAAGGATCCGACAAGCATTGAATACCCCCCTAAGTGTCACCATGCCTTGATAAAGGTCCTAAATAAGGACCGAAATGGCAGGGGAATTGTAAATAACTTTTTGCTGAATATATTATTATTATTATTACTACCAGTTATTTATATAGCGCACACATATTCCGCAACGCTGTACAGAGAATACTTGCCCATTCACATTAGAGATGAGCGGGTTCGGTTTCTTTGAATCCGAACCCGCACGAACTTCACTTTTTTTTCCACGGGTCCGAGCGACTCGGATCTTCCCGCCTTGCTCGGTTAACCCGAGCGCGCCCGAACGTCATCATGACGCTGTCGGATTCTCGCGAGGCTCGGATTCTATCGCGAGACTCGGATTCTATATAAGGAGCCGCGCGTCGCCGCCATTTTCACTCGTGCATTGAGATTGATAGGGAGAGGACGTGTCTGGCGTCCTCTCCATTAGAATAGAGATAGATAGATTAGATAGAGAGAGATTGTGCAGAGTCGCAGACAGAGTTAGTTTACCACAGTCAGTGACCAGTGCAGTTGCTAGTTAACTTTTATTTAATATAATATATCCGTTCACTTCTCTCTGCTATATCCGTTCTCTGCCTGAAAAAAAAAACGATACACAGCACAGTCAGTCACACAGTGTGACTCAGTCTGTGTGCACTCAGCTCAGCCCAGTGTGCTGCACAGTCATCAATGTATAAATTAAAAGCTTATAATTAATTGTGGGGGAGACTGGGGAGCACTGCAGGTTGTTAGCAGGAGCCAGGAGTACAATTATATTAATTAACAGTGCACACTTTTGCTGCAGGAGTGGTGACCAGTGCCTGACCACCAGTATAGTATTGTTGTATACTACTAATATCTCTTTAAATATCAACCAGTCTATATTAGCAGCAGACACAGTACAGTGCGGTAGTTCACGGCTGTGGCTACCTCTGTGTCGGCACACGGCAGGCAGTCCGTCCGACCAGAATTGTATTATTTATTATTATATACCTACCACCTAACCGTGGTTTTTTTTTCATTCTTTATACCGTCATAGTGTCATCCTAATTGTTACGAGTATACTACTATCTCTTTATCAACCAGTGTACAGTGCGGTAGTTCACGGCTGTGGCTACCTCTGTGTCGGCACACGGCAGGCAGTCCGTCCGACCAGAATTGTATTATTTATTATTATATACCTACCACCTAACCGTGGTTTTTTTTTCATTCTTTATACCGTCATAGTGTCATCCTAATTGTTACGAGTATACTACTATCTCTTTATCAACCAGTGTACAGTGCGGTAGTTCACGGCTGTGGCTACCTCTGTGTCGGCACACGGCAGGCAGTCCGTCCGACCAGAATTGTATTATTTATTATTATATACCTACCACCTAACCGTGGTTTTTTTTTCATTCTTTATACCGTCATAGTGTCATCCTAATTGTTACGAGTATACTACTATCTCTTTATCAACCAGTGTACAGTGCGGTAGTTCACGGCTGTGGCTACCTCTGTGTCGGCACACGGCAGGCAGTCCGTCCGACCAGAATTGTATTATTTATTATTATATACCTACCACCTAACCGTGGTTTTTTTTTCATTCTTTATACCGTCATAGTGTCATCCTAATTGTTACGAGTATACTACTATCTCTTTATCAACCAGTGTACAGTGCGGTAGTTCACGGCTGTGGCTACCTCTGTGTCGGCACACGGCAGGCAGTCCGTCCGACCAGAATTGTATTATTTATTATTATATACCTACCACCTAACCGTGGTTTTTTTTTCATTCTTTATACCGTCATAGTGTCATCCTAATTGTTACGAGTATACTACTATCTCTTTATCAACCAGTGTACAGTGCGGTAGTTCACGGCTGTGGCTACCTCTGTGTCGGCACACGGCAGGCAGTCCGTCCGACCAGAATTGTATTATTTATTATTATATACCTACCACCTAACCGTGGTTTTTTTTTCATTCTTTATACCGTCATAGTGTCATCCTAATTGTTACGAGTATACTACTATCTCTTTATCAACCAGTGTACAGTGCGGTAGTTCACGGCTGTGGCTACCTCTGTGTCGGCACACGGCAGGCAGTCCGTCCGACCAGAATTGTATTATTTATTATTATATACCTACCACCTAACCGTGGTTTTTTTTTCATTCTTTATACCGTCATAGTGTCATCCTAATTGTTACGAGTATACTACTATCTCTTTATCAACCAGTGTACAGTGCGGTAGTTCACGGCTGTGGCTACCTCTGTGTCGGCAGTCGGCAGGCAGTCCGTCCATCCATAATTGTATTATTATTATAATATATACCACCTAACCGTGGTTTTTTTTTCATTCTTTATACCGTCATAGTGTCATACTAGTTGTTACGAGTATACTACTATCTCTTTATCAACCAGTGTACAGTGCGGTAGTTCACGGCTGTGGCTACCTCTGTGTCGGCAGTCGGCAGGCAGTCCGTCCATCCATAATTGTATTATTATTATAATATATACCACCTAACTGTGGTTTTTTTTGCATTCTTTATACCGTCGTCATAGTGTCATACTAGTTGTTACGAGTATACTACTATCTCTTTATCAACCAGTGTACAGTGCGGTAGTTCACGGCTGTGGCTACCTCTGTGTCGGCAGTCGGCAGGCAGTCCGTCCATCCATAATTGTATTATTATTATAATATATACCACCTAACCGTGGTTTTTTTTTCATTCTTTATACCGTCGTCATAGTGTCATACTAGTTGTTACGAGTATACTACTATCTCTTTATCAACCAGTGTACAGTGCGGTAGTTCACGGCTGTGGCTACCTCTGTGTCGGCAGTCGGCAGGCAGTCCGTCCATCCATAATTGTATTATTATTATAATATATACCACCTAACCGTGGTTTTTTTTTCATTCTTTATACCGTCGTCATAGTGTCATACTAGTTGTTACGAGTATACTACTATCTCTTTATCAACCAGTGTACAGTGCGGTAGTTCACGGCTGTGGCTACCTCTGTGTCGGCAGTCGGCAGGCAGTCCGTCCATCCATAATTGTATTATTATTATAATATATACCACCTAACCGTGGTTTTTTTTTCATTCTTTATACCGTCGTCATAGTGTCATACTAGTTGTTACGAGTATACTACTATCTCTTTATCAACCAGTGTACAGTGCGGTAGTTCACGGCTGTGGCTACCTCTGTGTCGGCAGTCGGCAGGCAGTCCGTCCATCCATAATTGTATTATTATTATAATATATACCACCTAACCGTGGTTTTTTTTTCATTCTTTATACCGTCGTCATAGTGTCATACTAGTTGTTACGAGTATACTACTATCTCTTTATCAACCAGTGTACAGTGCGGTAGTTCACGGCTGTGGCTACCTCTGTGTCGGCAGTCGGCAGGCAGTCCGTCCATCCATAATTGTATTATTATTATAATATATACCACCTAACCGTGGTTTTTTTTTCATTCTTTATACCGTCGTCATAGTGTCATACTAGTTGTTACGAGTATACTACTATCTCTTTATCAACCAGTGTACAGTGCGGTAGTTCACGGCTGTGGCTACCTCTGTGTCGGCAGTCGGCAGGCAGTCCGTCCATCCATAATTGTATTATTATTATAATATATACCACCTAACCGTGGTTTTTTTATACCACCTAACCGTGGCAGTCCGTCCATAATTGTATACTAGTATCCAATCCATCCATCTCCATTGTTTACCTGAGGTGCCTTTTAGTTCTGCCTATAAAATATGGAGAACAAAAAAGTTGAGGTTCCAAAATTAGGGAAAGATCAAGATCCACTTCCACCTCGTGCTGAAGCTGCTGCCACTAGTCATGGCCGAGACGATGAAATGCCAGCAACGTCGTCTGCCAAGGCCGATGCCCAATGTCATAGTACAGAGCATGTCAAATCCAAAACACCAAATATCAGAAAAAAAAGGACTCCAAAACCTAAAATAAAATTGTCGGAGGAGAAGCGTAAACTTGCCAATATGCCATTTACCACACGGAGTGGCAAGGAACGGCTGAGGCCCTGGCCTATGTTCATGGCTAGTGGTTCAGCTTCACATGAGGATGGAAGCACTCAGCCTCTCGCTAGAAAACTGAAAAGACTCAAGCTGGCAAAAGCACCGCAAAGAACTGTGCGTTCTTTGAAATCCCAAATCCACAAGGAGAGTCCAATTGTGTCGTTTGCGATGCCTGACCTTCCCAACACTGGACGTGAAGAGCATGCGCCTTCCACTATTTGCATGCCCCCTGCAAGTGCTGGAAGGAGCACCCGCAGTCCAGTTCCTGATAGTCAGATTGAAGATGTCAGTGTTGAAGTACACCAGGATGAGGAGGATATGGGTGTTGCTGGCGCTGGGGAGGAAATTGACCAGGAGGATTCTGATGGTGAGGTGGTTTGTTTAAGTCAGGCACCCGGGGAGACACCTGTTGTCCGTGGGAGGAATATGGCCGTTGACATGCCAGGTGAAAATACCAAAAAAATCAGCTCTTCGGTGTGGAGGTATTTCACCAGAAATGCGGACAACAGGTGTCAAGCCGTGTGTTCCCTTTGTCAAGCTGTAATAAGTAGGGGTAAGGACGTTAACCACCTCGGAACATCCTCCCTTATACGTCACCTGCAGCGCATTCATAATAAGTCAGTGACAAGTTCAAAAACTTTGGGTGACAGCGGAAGCAGTCCACTGACCAGTAAATCCCTTCCTCTTGTAACCAAGCTCACGCAAACCACCCCACCAACTCCCTCAGTGTCAATTTCCTCCTTCCCCAGGAATGCCAATAGTCCTGCAGGCCATGTCACTGGCAAGTCTGACGAGTCCTCTCCTGCCTGGGATTCCTCCGATGCATCCTTGCGTGTAACGCCTACTGCTGCTGGCGCTGCTGTTGTTGCCGCTGGGAGTCGATGGTCATCCCAGAGGGGAAGTCGTAAGCCCACTTGTACTACTTCCAGTAAGCAATTGACTGTTCAACAGTCCTTTGCGAGGAAGATGAAATATCACAGCAGTCATCCTACTGCAAAGCGGATAACTGAGTCCTTGACAACTATGTTGGTGTTAGACGTGCGTCCGGTATCCGCCGTTAGTTCACAGGGAACTAGACAATTTATTGAGGCAGTGTGCCCCCGTTACCAAATACCATCTAGGTTCCACTTCTCTAGGCAGGCGATACCGAGAATGTACACGGACGTCAGAAAAAGACTCACCAGTCTCCTAAAAAATGCAGTTGTACCCAATGTCCACTTAACCACGGACATGTGGACAAGTGGAGCAGGGCAGGGTCAGGACTATATGACTGTGACAGCCCACTGGGTAGATGTATGGACTCCCGCCGCAAGAACAGCAGCGGCGGCACCAGTAGCAGCATCTCGCAAACGCCAACTCTTTCCTAGGCAGGCTACGCTTTGTATCACCGCTTTCCAGAATACGCACACAGCTGAAAACCTCTTACGGCAACTGAGGAAGATCATCGCGGAATGGCTTACCCCAATTGGACTCTCCTGTGGATTTGTGGCATCGGACAACGCCAGCAATATTGTGTGTGCATTAAATATGGGCAAATTCCAGCACGTCCCATGTTTTGCACATACCTTGAATTTGGTGGTGCAGAATTTTTTAAAAAACGACAGGGGCGTGCAAGAGATGCTGTCGGTGGCCAGAAAAATTGCGGGACACTTTCGGCGTACAGGCACCACGTACAGAAGACTGGAGCACCACCAAAAACTACTGAACCTGCCCTGCCATCATCTGAAGCAAGAAGTGGTAACGAGGTGGAATTCAACCCTCTATATGCTTCAGAGGTTGGAGGAGCAGCAAAAGGCCATTCAAGCCTATACAATTGAGCACGATATAGGAGATGGAATGCACCTGTCTCAAGTGCAGTGGAGAATGATTTCAACGTTGTGCAAGGTTCTGATGCCCTTTGAACTTGCCACACGTGAAGTCAGTTCAGACACTGCCAGCCTGAGTCAGGTCATTCCCCTCATCAGGCTTTTGCAGAAGAAGCTGGAGGCATTGAAGAAGGAGCTAACACGGAGCGATTCCGCTAGGCATGTGGGACTTGTGGATGCAGCCCTTAATTCGCTTAACAAGGATTCACGGGTGGTCAATCTGTTGAAATCAGAGCACTACATTTTGGCCACCGTGCTCGATCCTAGATTTAAAGCCTACCTTGGATCTCTCTTTCCGGCAGACACAGGTCTGCTGGGGTTGAAAGACCTGCTGGTGACAAAATTGTCAAGTCAAGCGGAACGCGACCTGTCAACATCTCCTCCTTCACATTCTCCCGCAACTGGGGGTGCGAGGAAAAGGCTCAGAATTCCGAGCCCACCCGCTGGCGGTGATGCAGGGCAGTCTGGAGCGACTGCTGATGCTGACATCTGGTCCGGACTGAAGGACCTGCCAACGATTACGGACATGTCGTCTACTGTCACTGCATATGATTCTCTCAACATTGATAGAATGGTGGAGGATTATATGAGTGACCGCATCCAAGTAGGCACGTCACACAGTCCGTACTTATACTGGCAGGAAAAAGAGGCAATTTGGAGGCCCTTGCACAAACTGGCTTTATTCTACCTAAGTTGCCCTCCCACAAGTGTGTACTCCGAAAGAGTGTTTAGTGCCGCCGCTCACCTTGTCAGCAATCGGCGTACGAGGTTACATCCAGAAAATGTGGAGAAGATGATGTTCATTAAAATGAATTATAATCAATTCCTCCGCGGAGACATTGACCAGCAGCAATTGCCTCCACAAAGTACACAGGGAGCTGAGATGGTGGATTCCAGTGGGGACGAATTGATAATCTGTGAGGAGGGGGATGTACACGGTGATATATCGGAGGGTGAAGATGAGGTGGACATCTTGCCTCTGTAGAGCCAGTTTGTGCAAGGAGAGATTAATTGCTTCTTTTTTGGGGGGGGTCCAAACCAACCCGTCATATCAGTCACAGTCGTGTGGCAGACCCTGTCACTGAAATGATGGGTTGGTTAAAGTGTGCATGTCCTGTTTTGTTTATACAACATAAGGGTGGGTGGGAGGGCCCAAGGATAATTCCATCTTGCACCTCTTTTTTCTTTTCTTTTTCTTTGCATCATGTGCTGATTGGGGAGGGTTTTTTGGAAGGGACATCCTGCGTGACACTGCAGTGCCACTCCTAGATGGGCCCGGTGTTTGTGTCGGCCACTAGGGTCGCTAATCTTACTCACACAGCTACCTCATTGCGCCTCTTTTTTTCTTTGCGTCATGTGCTGTTTGGGGAGGGTTTTTTGGAAGGGACATCCTGCGTGACACTGCAGTGACACTCCTAGATGGGCCCGGTGTTTGTGTCGGCCACTAGGGTCGCTAATCTTACTCACACAGTCAGCTACCTCATTGCGCCTCTTTTTTTCTTTGCGTCATGTGCTGTTTGGGGAGGGTTTTTTGGAAGGGCCATCCTGCGTGACACTGCAGTGCCACTCCTAGATGGGCCCGGTGTTTGTGTCGGCCACTAGGGTCGCTAATCTTACTCACACAGCTACCTCATTGCGCCTCTTTTTTTCTTTGCGTCATGTGCTGTTTGGGGAGGGTTTTTTGGAAGGGCCATCCTGCGTGACACTGCAGTGCCACTCCTAGATGGGCCCGGTGTTTGTGTCGGCCACTAGGGTCGCTAATCTTACTCACACAGCTACCTCATTGCGCCTCTTTTTTTCTTTGCGTCATGTGCTGTTTGGGGAGGGTTTTTTGGAAGGGACATCCTGCGTGACACTGCAGTGCCACTCCTAGATGGGCCCGGTGTTTGTGTCGGCCACTAGGGTCGCTTATCTTACTCACACAGCGACCTCGGTGCAAATTTTAGGACTAAAAATAATATTGTGAGGTGTGAGGTATTCAGAATAGACTGAAAATGAGTGTAAATTATGGTTTTTGAGGTTAATAATACTTTGGGATCAAAATGACCCCCAAATTCTATGATTTAAGCTGTTTTTTAGTGTTTTTGGAAAAAAACACCCGAATCCAAAACACACCCGAATCCGACAAAAATAATTCGGTGAGGTTTTGCCAAAACGCGTTCGAACCCAAAACACGGCCGCGGAACCGAACCCAAAACCAAAACACAAAACCCGAAAAATTTCAGGCGCTCATCTCTAATTCACATCAGTCCCTGCCCCAGTGGAGCTTACAATCTATATTCCCTATCACATGTACACACACACATTCACGCTAGGGTTAATTTTTGTTGGTATCCAATTAACCTACCAGTATATTTTTGGATTGTGGGGGGAAACCGGAGTACCCGGAGGAAACCCACGCAAGTACGGGGAGAATATACAAACTCCACACAGTCAGGGCCATGGTTGGAATTGAACCCATGAACTCAGTGCTGTGAGGCAGTAATGCTAACCATTACACCATCCGTACTGAATATATGGTAAGTGCAACCCTCTTTTGCTTTAGATTAGAGATGTGCAGGTTCGGATTTACTCGGATGTACCCGGATTTCAAAACGGCATCTTATTGGCTCTCCTTATTGGCTCTCGGATGTCACGTGTTTTGGATAGCCAATAATTCTGTTAATTGGATGGAGATAAAGTGGACAGAGATAAAGTAGCAGCCAACCAGCTCCTAACTGTTATATTTCAAACCCAGCCTGTGACATGGCATTTAGGAGCTGATTGGCTGCTACTTTATCTCCGTCCCCTTTATCTCCACCCAAGGCGTAATAAATAGACCCCTAAGGAAAGGAGATTCTGCCTGGACTTGTATGGCGGATGCATGATACGCCATATGTATAGTACTAGTATAACACCATATCGCACATTTCCCTTTGCTGAGTAGAAAAACAGGTGTGTTTTTGTTAACGCCACAATAAAATGTCTCTTTCATGGAATACATGTTATATAATCTTTTTACAGGTTTTCTTCCAACTGAATCAGCAAAGTGAGAAGTTATCTTGTCTGAAGAGAATACAGAACTACTGTGAACACACATCTGTTTTCTTTAAAAACCTGATTTTTTTAATTATTTGTAAGAGGAAGTGGACATTTTTACTTCCTATATAATGACTGTTTTAAAAGAATATGGGCCCTCATTCCGAGTTGTTCGCTCGGTAAAAATCTTCGCATCGCAGCGATTTTCCGCTTAATGCGCATGCGCAATGTCCGCACTGCGACTGCGCCAAGTAAATTTGCTATGCAGTTAGGATTTTTACTCACGGCTTTTTCATCGTTCTGGCGATCGTAATGTGATTGACAGGAAATGGGTGTTACTGGGCGGAAACAGGCCGTTTTATGGGCGTGTGGGAAAAAACGCTACCGTTTCCGGAAAAAACGCAGGAGTGGCCGGAGAAACGGAGGAGTGTCTGGGCGAACGCTGGGTGTGTTTGTGACGTCAAACCAGGAACGACAAGCACTGAACTGATCGCAGATGCCGAGTAAGTCTGGAGCTACTCAGAAACTGCTACGAGGTGTGTAATCGCAATATTGCGAATACATCGTTCGCAATTTTAAGATGCTAAGATTCACTCCCAGTAGGCGGCGGCTTAGCATGAGCAAATCTGCTAAAATTCACTTGCGAGCGAACAACTCGGAATGAGGGCCCTGGTGTAAAATTGTCTGGTCGTCCCATTTTCAGGTGCCTCCGCATCTATAGAATTTATTTATAGAATACCACCCACAGTATCTGAAATATCTGCTGCTCTGGACTCCTAGGCATTTTCCTGCAGCCCCTACCTACGTGTATCTACCGTATGCTTTAGTTTTGGACTACAATGCAAGAAAAACTAAGAAATAAGAGTTCATTCAGTAAGGGTACGAAAGATACGGATCGCCGTAGTTTGTGAGTTTTTCATTTTTATGTTGTAAACTTGTAATATCATTGTTTTTGTTTAAGACAAGATTTAAAACTATAGTGTTTAGTAGTAATAACACCTGCTCTGTGATTGTTCCAACATTCATTACAGATGTAACCAGGCTAATTCATTTGTTTTGCGGTTGGGAGAGATAGCGCTCACTGGGGGACGGTTTGGGTTAGCGCTGCTAGACCTGGAGGTGTCCTACCTCCTTTTGCAGATATTGGAAAGAAAATGGTCAGCGCGCTCTGGGGGTGTGGATATCAAAGGGGAAGGGAGGGGAAGGAATGGGTGAGAAATGACGAAATGTCTAGTTTTCTATGGGAAGTGTCAGTGATGACTGTAAACCCTATGTACACAATGATAATCGTGAGACAGAATAAACTGTGTTTGTATATTTATTTTTGCTTATGTGAATCCCTCTTCAGGTGTGTCGTGCAGACCACCCTTTCTGAGTGTACCCTCCTGAATGGTACACTTTTACCCAGACCCTTACAGTCAATATGTCTAAATTACCACTATCAGGTGTGTCTTGCAGACCACCCTTTATAAGTATACACTGGATCAGCAAGCCGGAATCTGAAACTGCACACAGAGAAGATCCCCTTCTCAGGCCGGAGAGGGAGAATACACGATTCCGGACATATTTCGTCCGTTCACGTGACCCAGCACGTGACACCGACACCAGGAAGTAGCGGACGGTACCCGCGAGCAGGAGGAAGACAGCAGCGCCTGTGAGTGAGACGGGGACCGGAGCTACAGACAGGACTCGCGGAGGCAGCGCAGGACACGGGACAGACACCGGCGGTAGGCGCACCAGCCTGCCCCCGGCGGTGAGTGGAACTTACACAGCCCCACACCCGCTACCTCCAGCCGAGCACAACAGTGAGAGTCTGACAGGCGGGACACCGCAAACTGTCGCACTCACTTGCACCAAACTAACAGAGACTAATCGGAAGTACATAGGCACACCACACCTATGGCAAAGGTGACCCACACCAGGGTACACCCGACATTTACCCCAGCTGGGGTCCTTCTGAATAGGGTATACCATCAGGAGGGTATACTTATAAAGGGTGGTCTGCAAGACACACCTGATAGTGGTAATTTAGACATATTGACTGTAAGGGTCTGGGTAAAAGTGTACCATTCAGGAGGGTACACTCAGAAAGGGTGGTCTGCATGACACACCTGAAGAGGGATTCACATAAGCAAAAATAAATATACAAACACAGTTTATTCTGTCTCACGATTATCATTGTGTACATAGGGTTTACAGTCATCACTGACACTTCCCATAGAAAACTAGACATTTCGTCATTTCTCACCCATTCCTTCCCCTCCCTTCCCCTTTGATATCCACACCCCCAGAGCGCGCTGACCATTTTCTTTCCTAATTCATTTGTTAACTGTTGCCAGGGGTTCAGTATGTTTGACCGATGGATGGGATGCCGGCAGTCACAATACCGACGCCGGCATCCCGATAATTGAATTCCCGAAAGGGGCGAGGTAGGTATATTATCCCCTCTCCCCTACCCCTCCCTTCCCGCAGCCTAATCCTCCCCTCCCCCCTTAGTGCCTAACCTTTACTTTCCCCTCCCCCGTGGTGCCTAAACCTAACCGCCCTTCCCCGCAGCCTAACCCTAACCCTCCTCCTTTAGTGCCTAAACCTAACCTCCCCCTGGTACTACCTCTCTGTCACACTCCCCTGGGTGCCTCTCTTTCTCTCTGTTACTCTCCCCTGAGCGCCTCTCTTTCTCGCTCTCTCTGTCACTCCCCCCTGGGCGCATCTTTGTCTCTGTCATTCTATTTTGGTCGCCTCTCTCCCTGTCACTCTCTCCTGGGTGCCTCTCTCTCTCTCTCTCTCTCTCTCTATCACTCTCCCCTGGGTACCTCTCTTTCTCACTCTCTCTCATTCTCTCTCTGTCACTCTCGCCTGGGTACCTCTCTTTCCCACTCTCCCCTGGGCACCTCTCTCTCTCTCTCTGTCACTCGCCCCTGGGTGCCTCTCTCTCTCTCTCTGTCACTGTGCCCTGGGCACTTCTCTTTCTTGCTCTCCCTGTCACTCCCCCCTGAGTGCCTCTCTTTCTCGCTCTCTCTGTCAATCTCCCCTGGACGCCTCTTTGTCTCTGTCATTCTACCCTGGGTGCCTCTCTTCTCACTCTTTCTATCACTCTCCCCTGGTCACCTCTCTTCTCGCTCTCTCTATCACTCTCCCCTGGTCGCCTCTCTTTCTCTCTCTCTCTCTCTCTCTCTCTCTCTCTCTCTCTCTCTCTCTCTGTCACTCTCCCCTGGGTGCCTCTCTTTCTCTCTCTCTCTGTCACTCTCCCGTGGGTTCCTCTCTTT
The DNA here is from genome assembly GCF_028390025.1 of Pseudophryne corroboree. Taxonomy (NCBI): domain Eukaryota; kingdom Metazoa; phylum Chordata; class Amphibia; order Anura; family Myobatrachidae; genus Pseudophryne; species Pseudophryne corroboree. The sequence goes on from NC_086448.1 coordinate 797,220,224, forward strand.
CTCACTCTCCCCATGGCCCCTCTTTCTCCCTGTCATTCTCTCCTGGGTGCCTCTCTTTCTCTTTGTCACTCTCCCCTGGGCACCTCTCTTTCTTGCTCTCTCTCTCTCTCTCTCTCTCTCTCTCTGTCACACTCCCCTGGGCACCTCTCTTTCTTGCTGTCTCTGTCATTCCCCCCTGGGTGCCTCTCTTTCTCGCTCTCTCTGTCAATCTCCCCTGGACGCCTCTTTGTCTCTGTCATTCTACCCTGGGCACCTCTCTTCTCGCTCTCTCTATCACTCTCCCCTGGTCACCTCTCTTCTCGCTCTCTCTATCACTCTCCCCTGGTCGCCTCTCTTTCTCTCTCTCTCTCTCTCTCTCTCTCTCTCTCTCTCTCTCTCTCTCTGTCACTCTCCCCTGGGCACCTCTCTTTCTTGCTCTCTCTCTCTCTCTGTCACTCTCCCCTGGGCACCTCTCTTTCTTGCTCTCTCTCTCTCTCTCTCTCTATCACTCTCCCCTGGGCACCTCTCTTTCTTGCTGTCTCTGTCATTCCCCCCTGGGTGCCTCTCTTTCTTGCTCTCTCTGTCAATCTCCGCTGGGCGCCTTTTTGTCTCTGTCATTCTACCCTGGTTGCCTCTCTTCTCGCTCTCTCTATCACTCTTCCCGGGGTGCCTCTTTTTCTCTCTCTCTCTGTCACTCTCCCCTGGGTACCTCTCTTTCTCACTCTCCCCATGGCACCTCTCTCTCCCTGTCACTCTCTCCTGGGTGTCGCTCTTTCTCTTTGTCTCTCTCCCCTGGGTGCCTCTCTCTCTCTCTCTCTGTCACTCTCCCCTGGGTACCTCTCTTTCTCACTCTCCCCATGGCACCTCTCTCTCCCTGTCACTCTCTCCTGGGTGTCGCTCTTTCTCTTTGTCACTCCCCCCTGGGTGCCTCTCTTTCTCGCTCTCTCAGTCAATCTCCCCTGGACGCCTCTTTGTCTCTGTCATTCTACCCTGGGCACCTCTCTTCTCGCTCTCTCTATCACTCTCCCCTGGTCACCTCTCTTCTCGCTCTCTCTATCACTCTCCCCTGGTCGCCTCTCTTTCTCTCTCTCTCTCTCTCTCTCTCTCTCTCTCTCTCTCTCTCTGTCACTCTCCCCTGGGCACCTCTCTTTCTTGCTCTCTCTCTCTCTCTCTCTCTCTCTCTCTGTCACTCTCCCCTGGGCACCTCTCTTTCTTGCTCTCTCTCTCTCTCTATCACTCTCCCCTGGGCACCTCTCTTTCTTGCTGTCTCTGTCATTCCCCCCTGGGTGCCTCTCTTTCTTGCTCTCTCTGTCAATCTCCGCTGGGCGCCTCTTTGTCTCTGTCATTCTACCCTGGTTGCCTCTCTTCTCGCTCTCTCTATCACTCTACCCTGGGTGCCTCTTTTTCTCTCTCTCTCTGTCACTCTCCCCTGGGTACCTCTCTTTCTCACTCTCCCCATGGCACCTCTCTCTCCCTGTCACTCTCTCCTGGGTGTCGCTCTTTCTCTTTGTCACTCTCCCCTGGGTGCCTCTCTCTCTCTCTCTCTGTCACTCTCCCCTGGGTACCTCTCTTTCTCACTCTCCCCATGGCACCTCTCTCTCCCTGTCACTCTCTCCTGGGTGTCGCTCTTTCTCTTTGTCACTCCCCCCTGGGTGCCTCTCTTTCTCGCTCTCTCAGTCAATCTCCCCTGGACGCCTCTTTGTCTCTGTCATTCTACCCTGGGCACCTCTCTTCTCGCTCTCTCTATCACTCTCCCCTGGTCACCTCTCTTCTCGCTCTCTCTATCACTCTCCCCTGGTCGCCTCTCTTTCTCTCTCTCTCTCTCTCTCTCTCTCTCTCTCTGTCACTCTCCCCTGGGCACCTCTCTTTCTTGCTCTCTCTCTCTCTCTCTCTCTCTCTCTCTCTGTCACTCTCCCCTGGGCACCTCTCTTTCTTGCTCTCTCTCTCTCTCTATCACTCTCCCCTGGGCACCTCTCTTTCTTGCTGTCTCTGTCATTCCCCCCTGGGTGCCTCTCTTTCTTGCTCTCTCTGTCAATCTCCGCTGGGCGCCTCTTTGTCTCTGTCATTCTACCCTGGTTGCCTCTCTTCTCGCTCTCTCTATCACTCTACCCTGGGTGCCTCTTTTTCTCTCTCTCTCTGTCACTCTCCCCTGGGTACCTCTCTTTCTCACTCTCCCCATGGCACCTCTCTCTCCCTGTCACTCTCTCCTGGGTGTCGCTCTTTCTCTTTGTCACTCTCCCCTGGGTGCCTCTCTCTCTCTCTGTCACTCTCCCCTGGGTACCTCTCTTTCTCACTCTCCCCTGGGCACCTCTCTCTCTCTCTCTCTCTCTCTCTGTCACTGTGCCCTGGGCACTTCTCTTTCTTGCTCTCCCTGTCACTCCCCCTGAGTGCCTCTCTTTCTCGCTCTCTCTGTCAATCTCCCCCGGACGCCTCTTTGTCTCTGTCATTCTACCCTGGGTGCCTCTCTTCTCACTCTTTCTATCACTCTCCCCATGTCACCTCTCTTCTCGCTCTCTCTATCACTCTCCCCTGGTCGCCTCTCTTTCCCTCTCTCTCTCTCTCTCTCTCTCTCTCTCTGTCACTCTCCCCTGGGTGCCTCTCTCTCTCTCTCTCTCTCTCTCTCTCTCTCTCTCTGTCACTCTCCCCTGGGAACCTCTCTTTCTCACTCTCCCCATGGCCCCTCTTTCTCCCTGTCATTCTCTCCTGGGTGCCTCTCTTTCTCTTTGTCACTCTCCCATGGGTGCCTCTCTTTCTCTCTCTCTCTCTCTCTCTCTCTCTCTCTCTGTCACTCTCCCCTGGGTACCTCTCTTTCTCACTCTCCCCATGGCACCTCTCTCTTTCTCTCTCACTCTCTGTCACTCTCCCCTGGGTGCTTCTTTCTCTCTGTCACTCTCCCTGGGTACCTCTCTTTCTCACTCTACCCTGGGTGCCTATCTTTCTCTCCCTCTCTCTGTCACTCTCCCCTGGGTACCTCTCTTTCTCACTCTACCCTGGGCTGCCTCTTGCTCTCATTCTCCCCTGTGCTGCGTGCTGCCTCTTGCTCATATTCTTCTCTGGGCTACATTTCTCTCTGTTCTTCCCTCCTATCTCCCTTGTTCCTTCTCTCCTCCCTTTATTCATTCCTCCCAACCTCTTGCACCCTCCCTCCTCCTCCTTCTCATCTCTCCATTTCGCTTTCTCCCTCCATATCCCTTTCAGTATCCCTCCCTATACTTCCCCCTCTCTATACTTCCCCCTCTCTTACTCCCATCCTTTCACTCAAGGGTGACAGCTGGGACAGGAACCTGAGGTTTAGAGAAATGTGGGGAAGGTCAGGTTAGGGTGGGGATGCACACTGGAAACGGATGGTTAGCAGTCATCGATGTGTCTGATCCAATGGAAATGCTTTTTCCATCAAATAGCAGCTTCACAATTGTGGAAGTGGTTCCGCAGCACTGCTCGTGTGCGCATGTGCGAAGCTCTGGCTGCTTCTGCATACAGGTTACTCATTTATGATCGTACCGTCTATAGGGTTTGATACAATGGCTAGTAGCCATTGTATCAAACCCTTTAGATACAGTAGTAATGTGTCATTATTTTAGTTAATTAATGTGTAATGTCAACTGTCAGGTAAGTGTGGCCAGACATCAGCTGCTACAGAGTTTAATGAATAAGGAGTTGTAACTACAAATGCTGCAACATCTGAAAACATCTGAAAAAGATTTAGGCATTAACATTGATAACAAACTTAGCAGTAGTACCCAAAGTAGGAATGCAGCAAATAAGGCAAACAAGGTATTAGCATACATAAAGCAGGGAGGTGTTATACTCTCATTATATAAATCACTAGTGGGGCCACATCTTAAATACTGTGCACAATTATGGGCACCATACTACAAAAAGGATATCCTGGAATTAGAAAAGGTTCAGAGAAGCGCAAACAAATTGATTAATGGGATGGAGACGCTAGAATACGAGATAAGGCTTGCAAGGCTAGGCATGTTAACACCGTAAAAAAGGAGATTAAGAGGGGACATTATTAACATTTACAAATATATAAGGGGACAATACACAGAGCTAGCGGGGGACTTGTTTTTGGTAAGATCAACACAAAGGACACGTGGTCACCCGCTCACATTAGAGGAGAGGAGATTTCGCACACAGAGAAAGGTTTCTTCACAGTATGGACAATACATATTTGGAACTCTCTGCCTGAGAGAGTGGTAATTGCGGACTCCGTCATTACTTTTAAGAATGGGCTAGATAAATTCCTAATGGATAAGGATATACAGGATTATGGTGGGTAAATCTGACCCTATAGTAAAAAAAAAAAGGAATAAACATAACGACTACACATTCACCACAATTAAAATTAGTTTTAAAAATATTACAGTGTAATATGTATTATAAAATGTATAAAGAGATCCCATCATTGCTGTAGTTTTAGTTTTCAGTGATAATTGCCTTTTATGTAATTATATCATTGTTTTATAGTCGTTCTGACTTTATTCTGAGATAGATAATACAAACACAGGAATATTTGCTGAAATCGTGTGGAGAAAGAATGTTTTTCGGAATGGCAGGAGAAAAAAGTATTTCCACTACACGTAGGTGTTCCGCATTGTATGGCAGCCAGATTGCGGTGGGCGGCGGTGAGCGTGATATTTGAATAAACCATGTACAGATGAAACACACAATTACAGAAATTGATGGCATACCTATGCCACTTTTATATATGCGGGATAGAGCTTGTAAAGAGGCATTTCCCGTGCAGAGTGTATGACAGCTCAGGGAAGCATAATGCAAAAAACAGACAGTGGCACAGAAAGGAGCGTAGCAGGGACAGAGCACTGGGCACAGTCAGAAGTGTAGCAGGGGCAGATCACTGGGCACAGACAGGAGCGTAGCAGAGAAAAAGCACTGGGCACAGACAGAAGTGTAGCAGGGACAGAGCACTGGGCAATGACAGAAGGGAAGCAGGGACAGAGCACTGGGCAAGGACAGAAGCATAGCAGAGGCAGAGCACTGGGCACAGACAGAAGTGTAGCAGGGACAGAGCACTGGGCATAGACAGGAGCATAGCAGAGACAGAGCACTTGGCACAGACAGCAGCATAGCAGGGGCAGAGTACTGGCCACAGACAGGAGCGTAGCAGGGGCAGAGCACTGGGCACAGTCAGAAGCATAGCAGGGACAGAGCACTGGGCACAGACAGAGCATAGCAGGGACAGCGCAATGTGCACAGACAGGTGTAGCAGGGGCAGAGCAGTGGGCACAGACAGAAGTGTAGCAGGGGCAGAGCAATGGGCACAGACAGAAGGGTAGCAGGGGCAGAGCACTGGGCACAGACAGAAGGGTAGCAGGGGCAGAGCACTGGGCACAGACAGAAGGGTAGCAGGGGCAGAGCACTGGGCACAGTCAGAAGCATAGCAGGGACAGAGCACTGGGCAAAGACAGAGCATAGCAGGGACAGAGCAATGTGCACAGACAGAGGTGTAGCAGGGGCAGAGCAGTGGGCACAGACAGGAGCGTAGCAGAGATAGAGCACTGGGCACATACAGAAGTGTAGCAGGGGCAGAGCACCGGGCACAGACAGAAGTGTAGCAGGGGCAGAGCACTGGGCACAGACAGAAGGGTAGCAGGGGCAGAGCACTGGGCACAGACAGAAGGGTAGCAGGGGCAGAGCACTGGGCACAGACAGAAGGGTAGCAGGGGCAGAGCACTGGGCACAGACAAAAGGGTAGCAGGGGCAGAGCACTGGGCACAGACAAAAGGGTAGCAGGGGCAGAGCACTGGGCACAGACAGAGGTGTAGCAGGGGCAGAGCACTGGGCACATACAGAAGTGTAGCAGGGACAGAGCACCGGGCACAGACAGAAGTGTAGCAGGGGCAGAACACTGGGCACAGACAGAGGTGTAGCAGGGGCAGAGCACTGGGCACAGACAGAAGGGTAGCAGGGGCAGAGTACTGGCCACAGACAGGAGCGTAGCAGGGGCAGAGCACTGGGCACAGTCAGAAGCATAGCAGGGACAGAGCACTCGGCACAGACAGAGGTGTAGCAGGGGCAGAGCACTGGGCACATACAGAAGTGTAGCAGGGACAGAGCACCGGGCACAGACAGAAGTGTAGCAGGGGCAGAACACTGGGCACAGACAGAGGTGTAGCAGGGGCAGAGCACTGGGCACATACAGAAGTGTAGCAGGGGCAGAGCACTGGGCACAGACAGAAGTGTAGCAGGGACAGAGCACTGGGCACAGACAGGAGCGTAGCAGGGGCAGAGCACTGGGCACAGACAGAAGGGTAGCAGGGGCAGAGCACTGGCCACAGACAGAAGTGTAGCAGGGGCAGAGCACTGGGCACAGACAGAAGGGTAGCAGGGGCAGAGCCCCGGGCACAGACAGGAGCGTAGTAGGGGCAGAGCACTCGGTACAGACAGGAGCGTAGCAGGGGCAGAGCACCGGGCACAGACAGGAGTGTAGCAGGGGCAGAGCACTGGGCACAGACAGAAGGGTAGCTGGGGCAGTGCTCTGGGCACAGACAGGAGTGTAGCAGGGACAGAGCACTGGGCAAGGACAGAAGCATAGCAGAGGCAGAGCACTGGGCACAGACAGAAGGGTAGCAGGGGCAGAGCACTGGGCACAGACAAGAGTGTAGCAGGGACAGAGCACTGGGCACAGACAGGAGCATAGCTGGGGCAGAGCACTAGGCACAGTCAGGAGCATAGCAGAGACAGAGCACTTGGCACAGAAAGCAGCATAGCAGGGGCAGAGTTCTGGCCACAGACAGGAGCGTAGCAGGGGCAGAGCACTGGGCACAGACAGAAGGGTAGCAGGGGCAGAGTACTGGCCACAGACAGGAGCGTAGCAGGGGCAGAGCACTGGGCACAGTCAGAAGCATAGCAGGGACAGAGCACTGGGCACAGACAGAGGTGTAGCAGGGGCAGAGCAGTGGGCACAGACAGGAGCGTAGCAGAGATAGAGCACTGGGCACATACAGAAGTGTAGCAGGGGCAGAGCACCGGGCACAGACAGAAGTGTAGCAGGGGCAGAGCACTGGGCACAGACAGAAGGGTAGCAGGGGCAGAGCACTGGGCACAGACAGAAGGGTAGCAGGGGCAGAGCACTGGGCACAGACAAAAGGGTAGCAGGGGCAGAGCACTGGGCACAGACAGAAGGGTAGCAGGGGCAGAGCACTGGGCACAGACAGAGGTGTAGCAGGGGCAGAGCACTGGGCACATACAGATGTGTAGCAGGGGCAGAGCACTGGGCACAGACAGAGGTGTAGCAGGGGCAGAGCACTGGGCACAGACAGAGGTGTAGCAGGGGCAGAGCACTGGGCACATACAGATGTGTAGCAGGGGCAGAGCACTGGGCACAGACAGGAGCGTAGCAGGGGCAGAGCACTGGGCACAGACAGAAGGGTAGCAGGGGCAGAGCACTGGCCACAGACAGAAGTGTAGTAGGGGCAGAGCACTGGGCACAGACAGAAGGGTAGCAGGGGCAGAGCACTGGGCACAGACAGAAGTGTAGCAGGGGCAGAGCACCGGGCACAGACAGGAGCGTAGCAGGCGCAGAGCACTCGGTACAGACAGGAGCGTAGCAGGGGCAGAGCACCGGGCACAGACAGAAGGGTAGCTGGGGCAGAGCACTGGGCACAGACAGAAGTGTAGCAGGGGCAGAGCACCGGGCACAGACAGAAGGGTAGCTGGGGCTGTGCTCTGGGCACAGACAGGAGTGTAGCAGGGGCAGAGCACCGGGCACAGACAGAAGGGTAGCTGGGGCAGTGCTCTGGGCACAGACAGGAGTGTAGCAGGGGCAGAGCACTGGGCACAGACAGAAGGGCAGCAGGGGCAGCGCTCTGGGCACAGACAGGAGTGTAGCAGGGGCAGAGCACCGGGCACAGACAGAAGCGTAACAGGGACAGAGCACTGGGCACAGACAGAATAGAAGGGGACAGCACGCTCCCACGCTTTGTCAGCGACATCCTCCGTCAGACCTGCAACATCACCAGCGAGGGCCATACTGGCAAATTCAGCATGGCTCCGACATCCACCCCCCCCCCAGTTTGTTCATCTCTGCTAGCATCAGCAAGTGTGTATGCCGATGCCGGCTCCCCCGCCAGGTCCCGTGGCTGATGACATTGCTTTGTTTGCGGGTCGTCTTATGTGTATGCACCCTCAGCCAATCAGCTCCTAACTGTAATTTTTCAAACACAGCCTGTAACATGGCAGTTAAGAGCTGATTGGCTGGTACTTTGTCTCCTTCCACTTTGTCTCTCTCCAAGGCTTAGTTCATTTGCCCCAGTGTCCTGATTGAAAGAACTCCTAGATTTGCAGCAAACTTGAGATAGATAGACAGATGCACTGATGCTATAGATAGAACCAGCTACAATAATAGCAGTACAGTCTCAGACTCAGTACATTTAGAGTATTCCTATGTTAAAGCCATGTCTCAGACTACTGGGAACGTGTGAGCAATCAAACTATAATCCTTGGAGAAATATTTACAGGACAGAAATTGAAGGTTCATATTTCCCTGGAGAACATCACTTGGAATTTTTTAAATCCACTTTTAATTTTTGTAAATTACACTACGTTATTATATTATATTATGTGTATTCCCAGATGTAATTTACTAACTGTGTTATAAACTAGAGATGAGCACCTGAAATTTTTCGGGTTTTGTGTTTTGGTTTTGGGTTCGGTTCCGCGGCCGTGTTTTGGGTTCGACCGCGTTTTGGCAAAACCTCACCGAATTTTTTTTGTCGGATTCGGGTGTGTTTTGGATTCGGGTGTTTTTTTCAAAAAACCCTAAAAAACAGCTTAAATCATAGAATTTGGGGGTCATTTTGATCCCATATTATTATTAACCTCAAAAACCATAATTTCCACTCATTTTCAGTCTATTCTGAATACCTCACACCTCACAATATTATTTTTAGTCCTAAAATTTGCACCGAGGTCGCTGGATGACTAAGCTAAGCGACCCTAGTGGCCGACACAAACACCTGGCCCATCTAGGAGTGGCACTGCAGTGTCACGCAGGATGTCCCTTCCAAAAAACCCTCCCCAAACAGCACATGACGCAAAGAAAAAAAGAGGCGCAATGAGGTAGCTGTGTGAGTAAGATTAGCGACCCTAGTGGCCGACACAAACACCGGGCCCATCTAGGAGTGGCACTGCAGTGTCACGCAGGATGGCCCTTCCAAAAAACCCTCCCCAAACAGCACATGGCGCAAAGAAAAAAAGAGGCGCAATGAGGTAGCTGTGTGAGTAAGATTAGCGACCCTAGTGGCCGACACAAACACCGGGCCCATTTAGGAGTGGCACTGCAGTGTCACGCAGGATGTCCCTTCCAAAAAACCCTCCCCAAACAGCACATGACGCAAAGAAAAAAAGAGGCGCAATGAGGTAGCTGTGTGAGTAAGATTAGCGACCCTAGTGGCCGACACAAACACCGGGCCCATCTAGGAGTGGCACTGCAGTGTCACGCAGGATGGCCCTTCCAAAAAACACTCCCCAAACAGCACATGACGCAAAGAAAAAAAGAGGCGCAATGAGGTAGCTGACTGTGTGAGTAAGATAAGCGACCCTAGTGGCCGACACAAACACCGGGCCCATTTAGGAGTGGCACTGCAGTGTCACGCAGGATGTCCCTTCCAAAAAACCCTCCCCAAACAGCACATGACGCAAAGAAAAAAAGAGGCGCAATGAGGTAGCTGTGTGAGTAAGATTACCGACCCTAGTGGCCGACACAAACACCGGGCCCATCTAGGAGTGGCACTGCAGTGTCACGCAGGATGGCCCTTCCAAAAAACACTCCCCAAACAGCACATGACGCAAAGAAAAAAAGAGGCGCAATGAGGTAGCTGACTGTGTGAGTAAGATAAGCGACCCTAGTGGCCGACACAAACACCGGGCCCATTTAGGAGTGGCACTGCAGTGTCACGCAGGATGTCCCTTCCAAAAAACCCTCCCCAAACAGCACATGACGCAAAGAAAAAAAGAGGCGCAATGAGGTAGCTGTGTGAGTAAGATTAGCGACCCTAGTGGCCGACACAAACACCGGGCCCATTTAGGAGTGGCACTGCAGTGTCACGCAGGATGTCCCTTCCAAAAAACCCTCCCCAAACAGCACATGACGCAAAGAAAAAAAGAGACGCAATGAGGTAGCTGACTGTGTGAGTAAGATAAGCGACCCTAGTGGCCGACACAAACACCGGGCCCATTTAGGAGTGGCACTGCAGTGTCACGCAGGATGTCCCTTCCAAAAAACCCTCCCCAAACAGCACATGACGCAAAGAAAAATAAAAGAAAAAAGAGGTGCAAGATGGAATTGTCCTTGGGCCCTCCCACCCACCCTTATGTTGTATAAACAAAACAAGACATGCACACTTTAACCAACCCATCATTTCAGTGACAGGGTCTGCCACACGACTGTGACTGATATGACGGGTTGGTTTGGACCCCCCCCAAAAAAGAAGCAATTAATCTCTCCTTGCACAAACTGGCTCTACAGAGGCAAGATGTCCACCTCATCATCATCCTCCGATATATCACCGTGTACATCCCCCTCCTCACAGATTATCAATTCGTCCCCACTGGAAACCATCATCTCAGCTCCCTGTGTACAGATTGCTGACAAGGTGAGCGGCGGCACTAAACACTCTTTCGGAGTACACACTTGTGGGAGGGCAACTTAGGTAGAATAAAGCCAGTTTGTGCAAGGGCCTCCAAATTGCCTCTTTTTCCTGCCAGTATAAGTACGGACTGTGTGACGTGCCTACTTGGATGCGGTCACTCATATAATCCTCCACCATTCTTTCAATGTTGAGAGAATCATATGCAGTGACAGTAGACGACATGTCCGTAATCGTTGTCAGGTCCTTCAGTCCGGACCAGATGTCAGCATCAGCAGTCGCTCCAGACTGCCCTGCATCACCGCCAGCGGGTGGGCTCGGAATTCTGAGCCTTTTCCTTGCACCCCCAGTTGCGGGAGAATGTGAAGGAGGAGATGTTGACAGGTCGCGTTCCGCTTGACTTGACAATTTTCTCACCAGCAGGTCTTTCAACCCCAGCAGACTTGTGTCTGCCGGAAAGAGAGATCCAAGGTAGGTTTTAAATCTAGGATCGAGCACGGTGGCCAAAATGTAGTGCTCTGATTTCAACAGATTGACCACCCGTGAATCCTTGTTAAGCGAATTAAGGGCTCCATCCACAAGTCCCACATGCCTAGCGGAATCGCTCCGTGTTAGCTCCTCCTTCAATGTCTCCAGCTTCTTCTGCAAAAGCCTGATGAGGGGAATGACCTGACTCAGGCTGGCAGTGTCTGAACTGACTTCACGTGTGGCAAGTTCAAAGGGCATCAGAACCTTGCACAACGTTGAAATCATTCTCCACTGCACTTGAGACAGGTGCATTCCACCTCCTATATCGTGCTCAATTGTATAGGCTTGAATGGCCTTTTGCTGCTCCTCCAACCTCTGAAGCATATAGAGGGTTGAATTCCACCTCGTTACCACTTCTTGCTTCAGATGATGGCAGGGCAGGTTCAGTAGTTTTTGGTGGTGCTCCAGTCTTCTGTACGTGGTGCCTGTACGCCGAAAGTGTCCCGCAATTCTTCTGGCCACCGACAGCATCTCTTGCACGCCCCTGTCATTTTTTAAAAAATTCTGCACCACCAAATTCAAGGTATGTGCAAAACATGGGACGTGCTGGAATTTGCCCATATTTAATGCACACACAATATTGCTGGCGTTGTCCGATGCCACAAATCCACAGGAGAGTCCAATTGGGGTAAGCCATTCTGCGATGATCTTCCTCAGTTGCCGTAAGAGGTTTTCAGCTGTGTGCGTATTCTGGAAAGCGGTGATACAAAGCGTAGCCTGCCTAGGAAAGAGTTGGCGTTTGCGAGATGCTGCTACTGGTGCCGCCGCTGCTGTTCTTGCGGCGGGAGTCCATACATCTACCCAGTGGGCTGTCACAGTCATATAGTCCTGACCCTGCCCTGCTCCACTTGTCCACATGTCCGTGGTTAAGTGGACATTGGGTACAACTGCATTTTTTAGGACACTGGTGAGTCTTTTTCTGACGTCCGTGTACATTCTCGGTATCGCCTGCCTACAGAAGTGGAACCTAGATGGTATTTGGTAACGGGGGCACACTGCCTCAATAAATTGTCTAGTTCCCTGTGAACTAACGGCGGATACCGGACGCACGTCTAACACCAACATAGTTGTCAAGGACTCAGTTATCCGCTTTGCAACAGGATGACTGCTGTGATATTTCATCTTCCTCGCAAAGGACTGTTGGACAGTCAATTGCTTACTGGAAGTAGTACAAGTGGGCTTACGACTTCCCCTCTGGGATGACCATCGACTCCCAGCAGCAACAACAGCAGCGCCAGCAGCAGTAGGCGTTACACGCAAGGATGCATCGGAGGAATCCCAGGCAGGAGAGGACTCGTCAGAATTGCCAGTGACATGGCCTGCAGGACTATTGGCATTCCTGGGGAAGGAGGAAATTGACACTGAGGGAGTTGGTGGGGTGGTTTGCGTGAGCTTGGTTACAAGAGGAAGGGATTTACTGGTCAGTGGACTGCTTCCGCTGTCGGCCCAAGTTTTTGAACTTGTCACTGACTTATTATGAATGCGCTGCAGGTGACGTATAAGGGAGGATGTTCCGAGGTGGTTAACGTCCTTACCCCTACTTATTACAGCTTGACAAAGGGAACACACGGCTTGACACCTGTTGTCCGCATTTCTGGTGAAATACTTCCACACCGAAGAGCTGATTTTTTGGGTATTTTCACCAGGCATGTCAACGGCCCTATTCCTCCCACGGACAACAGGTGTCTCCCCGGGTGCCTGACTTAAACAAACCACCTCACCATCAGAATCCTCCTGGTCAATTTCCTCCCCAGCGCCAGCAACACCCATATCCTCCTCATCCTGGTGTACTTCAACACTGACATCTTCAATCTGACTATCAGGAACTGGACTGCGGGTGCTCCTTCCAGCACTTGCAGGGGGCGTGCAAATGGTGGAAGGCGCATGCTCTTCACGTCCAGTGTTGGGAAGGTCAGGCATCGCAACCGACACAATTGGACTCTCCTTGTGGATTTGGGATTTCGAAGAACGCACAGTTCTTTGCGGTGCTACTGCTTTTGCCAGCTTGAGTCTTTTCATTTTTCTAGCGAGAGGCTGAGTGCCTCCATCCTCATGTGAAGCTGAACCACTAGCCATGAACATAGGCCAGGGCCTCAGCCGTTCCTTGCCACTCCGTGTGGTAAATGGCATATTGGCAAGTTTACGCTTCTCCTCCGACAATTTTATTTTAGGTTTTGGAGTCCTTTTTTTACTGATATTTGGTGTTTTGGATTTGACATGCTCTGTACTATGACATTGGGCATCGGCCTTGGCAGACGACGTTGCTGGCATTTCATCGTCTCGGCCATGACTAGTGGCAGCAGCTTCAGCACGAGTTGGAAGTGGATCTTGATCTTTCCCTAATTTTGGAACCTCAACATTTTTGTTCTCCATATTTTAATAGGCACAACTAAAAGGCACCTCAGGTAAACAATGGAGATGGATGGATACTAGTATACAATTATGGATGGACTGCTGAGTGCCGACACAGAGGTAGCTACAGCCGTGGACTACCGTACTGTACTGTGTCTGCTGCTAATATAGACTGGTTGATAAAGAGATGTAGTAGTAGTAGTATGTATGTATAAAGAAGAAAGAAAAAAAAACCACGGGTAGGTGGTATACAATTATGGACGGACTGCCCAGTGCCGACACAGAGGTAGCTACAGCCGTGGACTACCGTACTGTACTGTGTCTGCTGCTAATATAGACTGGTTGATAAAGAGATGTAGTAGTAGTAGTATGTATGTATAAAGAAGAAAGAAAAAAAAACCACGGGTAGGTGGTATACAATTATGGACGGACTGCCCAGTGCCGACACAGAGGTAGCTACAGCCATGGACTACCGTACTGTACTGTGTCTGCTGCTAATATAGACTGGTTGATAAAGAGATGTAGTAGTAGTAGTATGTATGTATAAAGAAGAAAGAAAAAAAAACCACGGGTAGGTGGTATACAATTATGGACGGACTGCCCAGTGCCGACACAGAGGTAGCTACAGCCGTGGACTACCGTACTGTACTGTGTCTGCTGCTAATATAGACTGGTTGATAAAGAGATGTAGTAGTAGTAGTATGTATGTATAAAGAAGAAAGAAAAAAAAACCACGGGTAGGTGGTATACAATTATGGACGGACTGCCCAGTGCCGACACAGAGGTAGCTACAGCCGTGGACTACCGTACTGTACTGTGTCTGCTGCTAATATAGACTGGTTGATAAAGAGATGTAGTAGTAGTAGTATGTATGTATAAAGAAGAAAGAAAAAAAAAACCACGGGTAGGTGGTATACAATTATGGACGGACTGCCCAGTGCCGACACAGAGGTAGCTACAGCCGTGGACTACCGTACTGTACTGTGTCTGCTGCTAATATAGACTGGTTGATAAAGAGATGTAGTAGTAGTAGTATGTATGTATAAAGAAGAAAGAAAAAAAAACCACGGGTAGGTGGTATACAATTATGGACGGACTGCCCAGTGCCGACACAGAGGTAGCTACAGCCGTGGACTACCGTACTGTACTGTGTCTGCTGCTAATATAGACTGGTTGACAAAGAGATGTAGTAGTAGTAGTATGTATGTATAAAGAAGAAAGAAAAAAAAACCACGGGTAGGTGGTATACAATTATGGACGGACTGCCGAGTGCCGACACAGAGGTAGCTACAGCCGTGAACTACCGTACTGTGTCTGCTGCGACTGGATGATAAATAATGATATAAAAAATATATATATATATCACTACTGCAGCCGGACAGGTATATATTATATAATGACGGACCTGCTGGACACTGTCTGTCAGCAGAATGAGTTTTTTATAGAATAAAAAAAAAACACCACACAAGTGAAGTCACACGACGAGTGTTTAACTTTTTCAGGCAATCACAATATAGTATACTATACTACTAACTATACTGGTGGTCAGTGTGGTCAGGTCACTGGTCAGTCACACTGGCAGTGGCACTCCTGCAGCAAAAGTGTGCACTGTTTAATTTTAATAATAATATGTACTCCTGGCTCCTGCTATAACCTATAACTGGCACTGCAGTGCTCCCCAGTCTCCCCCACAATTATAAGATGTGTGAGCTGAGCACAGTCAGATACGAGTGTTTAACTTTTTCAGACAATCACAATATAGTATACTATACTACTAACTATACTGGTGGTAAGTGTGGTCAGGTCACTGGTCAGTCACACTGGCAGTGGCACTCCTGCAGCAAAAGTGTGCACTGTTTAATTTTAATAATAATATGTACTCCTGGCTCCTGCTATAACCTATAACTGGCACTGCAGTGCTCCCCAGTCTCCCCCACAATTATAAGATGTGTGAGCTGAGCACAGTCAGATATATACATAGATGATGCAGCACACTGGGCTGAGCAGTGCACACAGATATGGTATGTGACTGAGTCACTGTGTATCGTTTTTTTCAGGCAGAGAACGGATATATTAAATAAAACTGCACTGTCTGGTGGTCACTGTGGTCAGTCACTAGTAAACTCTGCACTCTCTACACAGTTCTACAGTACTCCTAATCTCCAGTAAATCAGGTCAATCTCTCTCTCTCTCTCTTCTAATCTAAATGGAGAGGACGCCAGCCACGTCCTCTCCCTATCAATCTCAATGCACGTGTGAAAATGGCGGCGACGCGCGGCTCCTTATATAGAATCCGAGTCTCGCGATAGAATCCGAGCCTCGCGAGAATCCGACAGCGTCATGATGACGTTCGGGCGCGCTCGGGTTAACCGAGCAAGGCGGGAAGATCCGAGTCGCTCGGACCCGTGAAAAAAAACATGAAGTTCGTGCGGGTTCGGATTCAGAGAAACCGAACCCGCTCATCTCTATTATAAACAGGCCAATAAGATGACTTTTATAATGTAATAATTTTTGCACCATAGATTAACTTGCAAATGTGATTCTGTTCTTGATAAAAATGTGTTTTAATAGATTAAGATATACATTTTTATAAAATCTGTAGTTACATCAATTTAATGTATCATTTTATTTTATATATTGATTTAAAATGTACCATGTGTAAATATACAGTTTGTATTAAGTGGTATGGATGCATATGATACCGTATGTCATACTAGCAGACAGTACAAGCACTAAACCAGGCAGATACTGTAGTTCAGTTCATGGACTAAATTAATAACCGCAAGAATCCAGAGATTTTATTTGCTGGGAACCAAAATGGCCTCCAAGACTGGGCTCAATGCTAGAGAAGAGGCGTGGCAAAGCATGGAGGTGTGGCCACTTCGACTGGGCCCCAGCGCTAGATGAGACGTGGCAAAACATGGGGGTGTGGCCACTTCGACTGGGCCCCAATGCTAGAGAAGAGGCGCAGTAAAACATGGAGGTGTGGCCACTTCGACTGGGCCCCAGTTCTAGATGAGGCGTGGCAAAGCATGGGGGTGTGGCCACTTCAAATCCGAGGCCCCATGTAGAATGGAGGCATGCAATGAGTGGGTTCATTACTTGAAATCTCTTACAGGTTTGGGTCTTTGCCTGGCCTTCGCAGATAAGCCTGAAAATTCTGTCATTTTTAAGATCAGAAGTTACAAAAATTCTAGTTTTGCAGTTAGTTCTTATTTTAAAGTAGGAAGTTCCTTAGAAAATATATCAACATCCGCCATGTGCATTTCTCTTAGACTTCATTAACAGTGCACAGTATCAGAGTGAGGACAGCAGCAGATTACAGCTACCACTGTGGACAAAGAATCAGAACAGTCCTGTATGCTGTCCATATGAAATTGGATAGTCATGCACTGAATGCTATATCGAGTTAAATACTGAGACTTTTAATTGATTTATAGGGACTCCATCCCAACTTCTACTTCTCTTCAGACAGAGAGTTTTTGTTCTTACATATAAAAAACACCCCCGAGGAAGTCTGTTTAGACGAAACGTGTTGGGTGATAAACATTGTGGGCGGACTGGCTGTCATATGAGCTCCTCCCCGGCTGGGGTGGACAGCAAGTCCATTTAAGATCATACCCCACGATTGTTAAGATCGATGTAAGAGGTTTTCTATTTTAGAAAAAAATTTTAATACATTTTATTGGAAACTATGGATTAACGAGTGTTATCGCTGTCTGGGTGAATCTGGTGAGAGGGTCTTTTCAGAATCACTACTCTGTGGTCATATTCGTTTAGGAGTATCCTTGAAGGAACCACAAAGAGACTTTTTACACAATAGAGCGCTCTCCGTACAACTAGTGATGTGCACCGAAAATTTTTCGGGTTTTGTGTTTTGGTTTTGGATTTGGTTCCGCGGCCGTGTTTTGGATTCGGACGCGTTTTGGCAAAACCTCCCTGAAAATTTTTTGTCGGATTCGGGTGTGTTTTGGATTCGGGTGTTTTTTACAAAAAACCCTCAAAAACAGCTTAAATCATTGAATTTGGGGGTCATTTTGATCCCATAGTATTATTAACCTCAATAACCATAATTTCCACTCATTTTCAGTCTATTCTGAACACCTCACACCTCAGAATATTATTTTTAGTCCTAAAATTTGCACCGAGGTCGCTGGATGGCTAAGCTAAGCGACACAAGTGGACGACACAAACACCTGGCCCATCTAGGAGTAGCACTGCAGTGTCAGGCAGGATGGCACTTCAAAAAAATAGTCCCCAAACAGTACATGATGCAAAGAAAAAAAGAGGTGCAATGAGGTAGCTGTGTGACTAAGCTAAGCGACCCAAGTGGCCGACATAAACACCTGGCCCATCTAGGAGTGGCACTGCAGTGTCAGGCAAGATGGCACTTCAAAAAAATAGTTCCCAAACAGCACATGATGCAAAGAAAAAAAGAGGCGCACCAAGGTCGCTGTGTGACTAAGCTAAGCGACACAAGTGGCCGACACAAACACTTGGCCCATCTAGGAGTGGCACTGCAGTGTCAGACAGGATGGCACTTCAAAAAAATAGTCCCCAAACAGCACATGATGCAAAGAAAAAAAGAGGCGCACCAAGGTCGCTGTGTGACTAAGCTAAGCGACACAAGTGGCCGACACAAACACTTGGCCCATCTAGGAGTGGCACTGCAGTGTCAGACAGGATGGCACTTCAAAAAAATAGTCCCCAAACAGCACATGATGCAAAGAAAAAAAGAGGCGCACCAAGGTCGCTGTGTGACTAAGCTAAGCGACACAAGTGGCCGACACAAACACCTGGCCCATCTAGGAGTGGCACTGCAGTTTTCTAGCGAGAGGATGAGTGCTTCCATCCTCATGTGAAGCTAAACCACTAGCCATGAACATAGGCCAGGGCCTCAGCCGTTCCTTGCTACTCCGTGTCGTAAATGACATATTGGCAAGCTAACGCTTCTCCTCAGACGCTTTTAATTTTGATTTTTTGGTCATTTTACTGAACTTTTGTTTTTTGGATTTTACATGCTCTCTACTATGACATTGGGCATCGGCCTTGGTAGACGACGTTGATGGCATTTCATCGTCTCGGCCATGACTAGTGGCAGCAGCTTCAGCACAAGGTGGAAGTCGATCTTGATTTTTCCCTATTTTACCGTCCACATTTTTGTTCTCCATTTTTTAATGTGTGGAATTATATGCCAGTATCAATAGCAATGGCCTACTACTATATATACTGCGCACAACTGAAATGCACCACAGGTATGGATAGATAGTATACTTGACGACACAGAGGTAGGTAGAGCAGTGGCCTTCCGTACCGTACTGCTATATATACTGGTGGTCACTGTGTCAGCAAAACTCTGCACTGTACTCCTCCTATATAATATACTGGTGGTCCCCAGCCCCCACAATAAAGCAGTGTAAGCACAGATATATGCAGCACACTGAGCACAGATATGGAGTGTTTTTCATAGTGATGAGCGGGTTCGGTTCCTCGGAATCCGAACCCCCCCCGAACTTCAGCCTTTTTACACGGGTCCGAGGCAGACTCGGATCTTCCCGCCTTGCTCGGTTAACCCGAGCGCGCCTGAACGTCATCATCCCGCTGTCGGATTCTCGCGAGGCTCGGATTCTATCGCGAGACTCGGATTCTATATAAGGAGCCGCGCGTCGCCGCCATTTTCACACGTGCATTGAGATTGATAGGGAGAGGACGTGGCTGGCGTCCTCTCCGTTTAGAATAGAAATAGATAGAGAGTGAGAGTGAGACACTTGATTTACTGGAGCTTAGGAGTACTCAGAGAGTGCAGAGTTTACTAGTGACTGACCAGTGACCACCAGTGCAGTTTTATTATTATTTAATATAATCCGTTCTCTGCCTGAAAAAAAACAATACACAGTGACACAGTATACCATATCTGTGCTTAGCCTCAGTGTGCTGCATCATCTATGTATATCTGACTGTGCTGAGTGCTCACTGCTCACACAGCTTAATTGTGGAGGAGACTGGGGAGCAGTTATAGCAGGAGTACATTAACAGTGCACACTTTTGCTGCCAGAGTGCCACTGCCAGTGTGACTGACCAGTGACCACTGACCACCGGTATATTGTGATTGTCTGCCTGAAAAAGTTAAACACTCGTCGTGTGGTGTTTTTATTCTATAAATGCATTCTGCTGACAGTGTCCAGCAGGTCCGTCATTATATAATATATACCTGTCCGGCTGCAGTAGTGATATATATATATTTTTTATATCATTATCATCCAGTCTATATTAGCAGCAGACGCAGTACGGTAGTCCACGGCTGTAGCTACCTCTGTGTCGGCAGTCGCTCGTCCATCCATAATTGTATACCACCTACCTGTGGTGTTTTTTTTTTCTATCTTCTTGATACTAGTAGCTTACTTTAGGAGTCTGCAGTGCTGACAGTGTCCAGCAGGTCCGTCATTATATAATATATACCTGTCCGGCTGCAGTAGTGATATATATATATTTTTTATATCATTATCATCCAGTCTATATTAGCAGCAGACGCAGTACGGTAGTCCACGGCTGTAGCTACCTCTGTCTCGGCAGTCGCTCGTCCATCCATAATTGTATACCACCTACCTGTTGTGTTTTTTTTTTTTCTATCTTCTTGATACTAGTAGCTTACTTTAGGAGTCTGCAGTGCTGACAGTGTCCAGCAGGTCCGTCATTATATAATATATACCTGTCCGGCTGCAGTAGTGATATATATATATATTTTTTATATCATTATCATCCAGTCTATATTAGCAGCAGACGCAGTACGGTAGTCCACGGCTGTAGCTACCTCTGTGTCGGCAGTCGCTCGTCCATCCATAAGTATACTAGTATCCATCCATCTCCATTGTTTACCTGAGGTGCCTTTTAGTTGTGCCTATTAAAATATGGAGAACAAAAATGTTGAGGTTCCAAAAATAGGGAAAGATCAAGATCGACTTCCACCTCGTGCTGAAGCTGCTGCCACTAGTCATGGCCAAGACGATGAAATGCCATCAACGTCGTCTGCCAAGGCCGATGCCCAATGTCATAGTACAGAGCATGTAAAATCCAAAACACCAAATATCAGTAAAAAAAGGACTCAAAAATCTAAAATAAAATTGTCGGAGGAGAAGCGTAAACTTGCCAATATGCCATTTACCACACGGAGTGGCAAGGAACGGCTGAGGCCCTGGCCTATGTTCATGGCTAGTGGTTCAGCTTCACATGAGGATGGAAGCACTCAGCCTCTCGCTAGAAAAATGAAAAGACTGAAGCTGGCAAAAGCACAGCAAAGAACTGTGCGTTCTTCGAAATCACAAATCCACAAGGAGAGTCCAATTGTGTCGTTTGCGATGCCTGACCTTCCCAACACTGGACGTGAAGAGCATGCGCCTTCCACCATTTGCACGCCCCCTGCAAGTGCTGGAAGGAGCACCCGCAGTCCAGTTCCTGATAGTCAGATTGAAGATGTCAGTGTTGAAGTACACCAGGATGAGGAGGATATGGGTGTTGCTGGCGCTGGGGAGGAAATTGACAAGGAGGATTCTGATGGTGAGGTGGTTTGTTTAAGTCAGGCACCCGGGGAGACACCTGTTGTCCGTGGGAGGAATAGGGCCATTGACATGCCTGGTGAAAATACCAAAAAAATCAGCTTTTCGGTGTGGAAGTATTTCAACAGAAATGCGGACAACATTTGTCAAGCCGTGTGTTGCCTTTGTCAAGCTGTAATAAGTAGGGGTAAGGACGTTAACCACCTCGGAACATCCTCCCTTATACGTCACCTGCAGCGCATTCATCATAAGTCAGTGACATGTTCAAAAACTTTGGGCGACAGCGGAAGCAGTCCACTGACCAGTAAATCCCTTCCTCTTGTAACCAAGCTCACGCAAACCACCCCACCAACTCCCTCAGTGTCAATTTCCTCCTTCCCCAGGAATGCCAATAGTCCTGCAGGCCATGTCACTGGCAATTCTGACGAGTCCTCTCCTGCCTGGGATTCCTCCGATGCATCCTTGCGTGTAACGCCTACTGCTGCTGGCGCTGCTGTTGTTGCTGCTGGGAGTCGATGGTCATCCCAGAGGGGAAGTCGTAAGACCACTTTTACTACTTCCACCAAGCAATTGACTGTCCAACAGTCCTTTGCGAGGAAGATGAAATATCACAGCAGTCATCCTGCTGCAAAGCGGATAACTGAGGCCTTGGCATCCTGGGCGGTGAGAAACGTGGTTCCGGTATCCATCATTACTGCAGAGCCAACTAGAGACTTGTTGGAGGTACTGTGTCCCCGATACCAAATACCATCTAGGTTCCATTTCTCTAGGCAGGCGATACCGAAAATGTACACAGACCTCAGAAAAAGACTCACCAGTGTCCTAAAAAATGCAGTTGTACCCAATGTCCACTTAACCACGGACATGTGGACAAGTGGAGCAGGGCAGGCTCAGGACTATATGACTGTGACAGCCCACTGGGTAGATGTATGGACTCCCGCCGCAAGAACAGCAGCGGCGGAACCAGTAGCAGCATCTCGCAAACGCCAACTCTTTCCTAGGCAGGCTACGCTTTGTATCACCGCTTTCCAGAATACGCACACAGCTGAAAACCTCTTACGGCAACTGAGGAAGATCATCGCGGAATGGCTTACCCCAATTGAACTCTCCTGTGGATTTGTGGCATCGGACAACGCCAGCAATATTGTGTGTGCATTAAATCTGGGCAAATTCCAGCACGTCCCATGTTTTGCACATACCTTGAATTTGGTGGTGCAGAATTATTTAAAAAACGAGAGGGGCGTGCAAGAGATGCTGTCAGTGGCCAGAAGAATTGCGGGACACTTTCGGCGTACAGGCACCACGTACAGAAGACTGGAGCACCACCAAAAACGCCTGAACCTGCCCTGCCATCATCTGAAGCAAGAAGTGGTAACGAGGTGGAATTAAACCCTCTATATGCTTCAGAGGTTGGAGGAGCAGCAAAAGGCCATTCAAGCCTATACAACTGAGCACGATATATGAGGTGGAATGCACCTGTCTCAAGCGCAGTGGAGAATGATTTCAACGTTGTGCAAGGTTCTGCAACCTTTTGAACTTGCCACACGTGAAGTCAGTTCAGACACTGCCAGCCTGAGTCAGGTCATTCCCCTCATCAGGCTTTTGCAGAAGAAGCTGGAGACATTGAAGGAGGAGCTAACACAGAGCGATTCCGCTAGGCATGTGGGACTTGTGGATGGAGCCCTTAATTCGCTTAACAAGGATTCACGGGTGGTCAATCTGTTGAAATCAGAGCACTACATTTTGGCCACCGTGCTCGATCCTAGATTTAAAACCTACCTTGGATCTCTCTTTCCGGCAGACACAAGTCTGCTGGGGTTCAAAGAACTGCTGGTGACAAAATTGTCAAGTCAAGCGGAACGCGACCTGTCAACATCTCCTCCTTCACATTCTCCCGCAACTGGGGGTGCGAGGAAAAGGCTCAGAATTCCGAGCCCACCCGCTGGCGGTGATGCAGGGCAGTCTGGAGCGACTGCTGATGCTGACATCTGGTCCGGACTGAAGGACCTGACAACGATTACGGACATGTCGTCTACTGTCACTGCATATGATTCTCTCCCCATTGAAAGAATGGTGGAGGATTATATGAGTGACCGCATCCAAGTAGGCACGTCAGACAGTCCGTACTTATACTGGCAGGAAAAAGAGGCAATTTGGAGGCCCTTGCACAAACTGGCTTTAACCTACCTAAGTTGCCCTCCCACAAGTGTGTACTCCGAAAGAGTGTTTAGTGCCGCCGCTCACCTTGTCAGCAATCGGCGTACGAGGTTACATCCAGAAAATGTGGAGAAGATGATGTTCATTAAAATGAATTATAATCAATTCCTCCGTGGAGACATTCACCAGCAGCAATTGCCTCCACAAAGTACACAGGGAGCTGAGATGGTGGATTCCAGTGGGGACGAATTGATAATCTGTGAGGAGGGGGATGTACACGGTGATATATCGGAGGATGATGATGAGGTGGACATCTTGCCTCTGTAGAGCCAGTTTGTGCAAGGAGAGATTAATTGCTTCTTTTTTGGTGGGGGTCCAAACCAACCCGTCATTTCAGTCACAGTCGTGTGGCAGACCCTGTCACTGAAATGATGGGTTGGTTAAAGTGTGCATGTCCTGTTTATACAACATAAGGGTGGGTGGGAGGGCCCAAGGACAATTCCATCTTGCGCCTCTTTTTTCTTTCATTTTTCTTTGCGTCATGTGCTGTTTGGGGAGTAGTTTTTGGAAGGGCCATCCTGCGTGACACTGCAGTGCCACTCCTAGATGGGCCAGGTGTTTGTGTCGGCCACTTGGGTCGCTTATCTTAGTCACACAGCTACCTCATTGCGCATCTTTTTTTTCTTCTTTGCGTCATGTGCTGTTTGGGGAGTAGTTTTTTGAAGGGCCATCCTGCGTGACACTGCAGTGCCACTCCTAGATGGGCCAGGTGTTTGTGTTGGCCACTAGGGTCGCTTAGCTTAGTCACACAGCTACCTCATTGCGTCTCTTTTTTTCTTTGCGTCATGTGCTGTTTGGGGGGTGTTTTTTGGAAGGGCCATCCTGCGTGACACTGCAGTGCCACTCCTAGATGGGCCAGGTGTTTGTGTCGGCCACTAGGGTCGCTTATCTTAGTCACACAGCTACCTCATTGCGCATCTTTTTTTTCTTCTTTGCGTCATGTGCTGTTTGGGGAGTAGTTTTTTGAAGGGCCATCCTGCGTGACACTGCAGTGCCACTCCTAGATGGGCCAGGTGTTTGTGTCGGCCACTAGGGTTGCTTAGCTTAGTCACACAGCTACCTCATTGCGCCTCTTTTTTTCTTTGCGTCATGTGCTGTTTGGGGGGTGTTTTTTGGAATTGCCATCCTGCGTGACACTGCAGTGCCACTCCTAGATGGGCCAGGTATTTGTGTCGGCCACTAGGGTCGCTTAGCTTACTCACACAGCTACCTCATTGCGCCTCTTTTTTTTCTTCTTTGCGTCATGTGCTGTTTGGGGAGTAGTTTTTTGAAGGGCCATCCTGCGTGACACTGCAGTGCCACTCCTAGATGGGCCAGGTGTTTGTGTCGGCCACTTGGGTCGCTGAGCTTAGTCATCCAGCGACCTCGGTGCAAATTTTAGGACTAAAAATAATATTGTGAGGTGTGAGGTGTTCAGAATAGACTGAAAATGAGTGGAAATTATGGTTATTGAGGTTAATAATACTTTGGGATCAAAATGACCACCAAATTCTATGATTTAAGCTGCTTTTTAGGGTTTTTTGAAAAAAACACCCAAATCCAAAACACACCCGAATCCGACAAAAAAAATTCGGTGAGGTTTTGCCAAAACGCGTTCGAACCCAAAACATGGCCGCGGAACCGAACCCAAAACCAAAACACAAAACCCGAAAAATTTCCGGTGCTCATCACTAGTTTTCAGGCAGACAACGTATACTGGTTGTCACTGTCAGCAAAACTCTGCACTGTACTCCTCCTATATTAATATACAGCTGCTCCCCAGTCACCACAATTAAGATATAAGCAAGCACAAATATTTGCATCAACAATGAATAAACGGAGAGGACGCCAGCCACGTCCTCTCCCTAACATTTCCAATGCACGAGAGAAAATGGCGGCGACGCGCGGCTGCATATATTGAATCCGAATCTCACGAGAATCCGACAGCGGGATGATGACGTTCGGGCGCGCTCGGGTTAACCGAGCCATACGGGAGAATCCGAGTATGCCTCGGACCCGTGTAAAATGGGTGAAGTTCGGGGGGGTTCGGTTTCCGAGGAACCGAACCCGCTCATCACTAGTGGTCACTGGTCAGCAAAACTCTGCACTGTACTATATAATACTGCTGCTCCCCAGTCCCCACAATTAAGCAGTGTGAGCACAGATATATGTGTTACGTTCCTGATGCTCAGAACTAGAAAGATGTTGCGAAGTGAGTCCAGAGCACCAGGACGTGACGCTGAAATAGGGAGGGAACGGGAATAGCCCCTAGCACCCTACCTCCGTTGTTTTACCCGTGTGGTCAGTTCACGCCTGAGTGACTATGGTTTCTTGGGCCCACGGCAGCCGCGTTTGAAGGGCGGATTAGATCTGCCCAACTCCGATGCCCCCAGGTCTTAGAGTGAGACAAAGCGTGAACCGAGACAGGATAATAACAAGGGGACCTCTAACTAAAGCAAACAGAAGCTAGGGGCTACTAACTATCCTAAAACTAAATATATGTGCGGCACGCCGCCAAAGGAAAAGAACAACAAAAAATATCACTGTCCACTCCCCCACATAGCACCGCTGAGTTCCGGGGAGGACAGTGAAAAGTGGAAACCTCCGCAAAAACCACCAATACAAAAAGTACCAAAAGGACTAAGTGGCCTAGGCCGCAACACACGGCAGAAGCCGCTACTCACGAAACCGGGAGAGAACCCCAACAAACGAGAACCCCCAGATGACTGCAGCAGGTTCACTTGAACAGGAAGGATTCCCAGGACCGGCTTCAGAACTCCAGGACTCAGGAGCACAGGGAGCAGGATCGACCAGATACAGCTGACCAGGAACAGACGTTACAAGGCAGGAACAGCATACAGGAAGCTATCACCGGCGTCTGTGCCAGGTAGTGAGGGAGAATATAACAGGGAGC
Source organism: Pseudophryne corroboree (assembly GCF_028390025.1). Taxonomy (NCBI): domain Eukaryota; kingdom Metazoa; phylum Chordata; class Amphibia; order Anura; family Myobatrachidae; genus Pseudophryne; species Pseudophryne corroboree. The sequence goes on from NC_086448.1 coordinate 797,246,362, forward strand.
CCTCCAATAGCTGCAGCGAAGCTTAATTAGTAATGTCGTGCAGCTGCCCTGCTGCACGACCAGAGCTAACAGGTGTATTGATTGACAGGAAGCAACGGGGAACGCGGTTCGTCTGTGGCGTCCCCGTTGCTAAGGGTCCGGCGGCTACGCGCGCATGGCGTCCCAGCATTGCCAGGGACCTGGCGGCTCAGCGCGCACGGCGTCCTGGCGTTGCCAGGGACCCGGAGGCTCAGTGCGCACAGCGTCCTGGCGTTGCTAGGCGCCGGGTGGGCAGGAAGGGAGGTGCGGCAGCCGTGAGCATCGCTCGGAAGCAGACCGAGCGGCGGCGCGGACCGCGGCACCTAACAGTACCCCCCCTTGAGGAGGGGTTAAAGAACCACTAAAGCCGGGTTTCTGAGGAAATTCCTGAAAGAATAATCTCTGAAGTTTAGGGGCATGTAGATCCTTATCCAGGACCCAAGACCTTTCTTCCGGGCCATAGCCTTTCCAGTGAACCAAAAAATAAAGCCGGCCCCGAGAAACTTTGGAATCTAAAACATTCTCCACCAAGAACTCTTGTTGCCCCTAAACATCCACCAGAGGTCTACCCTGGGAAGTCTTCCGAGGGAATCTCCTGGAAGAAAAATACTGTTTCAGAAGGGAACAGTGAAAAGTATTGCCAATTTTGAGTGATTTAGGCAAGCGTAGCCGAAAAGCAACTAGGTTGACCTTCTTAATGATAAGAAACGGTCCAATAAATTTGGGTCCCAATCTAGCCGAGGGTTGTCAGAGCTTGATGTTGCGGGTTGACAACCACACCTTATCTCCCACCTTAAAAGTGCATGGGCATCAGAACCTATCAGAACATTTTTTTTCTCGGAAGGCAGCCTTCTTAAGGGCAAGGTGCACCTTTTTCCAAATCATTCTGAGATGGGAAGTTAAGGTCAACGAGGAGACTGGAAAATGAGGGTAAAAAGAATTGGCTCTAGGATGAAAACCCAAGACCGAAAAGAATGGGGACTCCTTGGTGGAAGAATGACAAGAGTTATTATAGGCAAACTCGGCCAAAGGAAGAAATTCAGACCAATCATTCTGAAGTTTGGCCGAATATAGCCGTAAATACTGTTTTAACGACTGATTAACACGTTCAGTTTGTCCGTTAGACTGTGGATGGTACCCAGATGTTAAAGAGAGTTTCATATTTAATGAGGCACAAAAACGTTTCCAGAAACGGGCGATGAATTGCGGTCCCCGATCAGAGACAATATCCCTGGGTAAACCATGGAGCCTGAACACATGGCGGAGAAATAAAACTGCCAACCCTTGAGCAGTGGGTAATCGGGGGAGAGCAATGAAGTGGGCCATCTTACTAAAACGGTCTACTACCACCCAAATGACTCGAAATCCAGCTGAAAGAGGAAGGTCCACCACGAAATCCATGGATATATGTGACCATGGCCTGAGAGGAATGGCTAAAGGTATGAGTTGCCCGACCGGCAACGATCGAGATACCTTGTACTGAGCACAAACCTGACAGGAATGGACAAATTCCCTTACATCTTTAGAAAGATTAGGCCACCACACTGAGCGAGAGATTAACTCCAAGGTCTTAGTGATACCCGGATGACCAGAAACCTTATTATCATGAAACTCAGCTAGAACAGTGCCTCTCAGAAATTCAGGGACGAAGAGACGATCTGCAGGAGTGACTTTGGGAGCCTGCTGCTGAAGCTGGACTAGCTGAGTAAATAAATCCTGTGTGAGGCCAGCCCGGATGACAGACGATGGAACTATGGGGGTAGTAGCCGGGTGGTTGTTGTGAACCGGAAGAAAACAACGTGACAGGGCATCGGCTTTTGTATTCTTGGAACCGGGCCTGAAGGTGATAATAAACCTGCAACGAGCAACGTGCCTGTCGAGCATTAAGCCGTTTAGCTGACTCAATATACTGCAGGTTCTTGTGGTCAGTAAACACCGTAATGGTATGCCTAGCTCCTTCCAGCCAATGCCTCCACTCCTCGAAAGACCATTTAACTGCCAACAATTCTCGATTACCAACATCATAGTTGGATTCTACGGAGGAGAATTTCCTGGACATGAAGGCACATGGGTGTAATTCCTGAGACTCCGGGTCTTCCTGAGAAAGGATAGCCCCCACTCCAACCTCTGAGGCATCTACCTCGACAATAAAGGGGAGCTCCGGGTTATGGTGTCTGAGCACTGGAGCTGAGACAAAGGCCCGCTTTAAGGCCAGAAAGGCAGACTTGGCTTCAGGCGACCAATTGGAAGGGTCCGCTCCTTTTTTAGTCAATGCTACTATAGGAGCAACCAAATCAGAGAAGGTATGAATAAAACGCCTATAGTAATTTGCAAACCCTAAAAAGCGCTGAATTGCTTTTAAGTTCGTGGGTTGTGCCCAATTTAGGATGGCCTGGAGTTTTTTTGGTTCCATGAAAAACCCCTTAGGAGAAATAATATACCCCAGGAAGGACACTTCTGTGATGTGGAAATCACATTTCTCCAGTTTGGCGTATAAATGATTTTCCCGTAACTTCTGAAGGACCAGTCGCACATGGGTAATATGTTGTTCTAAAGACTCGGAGTAAATCAAAATGCCGTCTAAATAAACGACCACGAACTTTCCTAGAAAGTCGTGAAGGACGTCGTTAATGAGATCTTGAAATACAGCAGGAGCATTTGACAGCCCAAACGGCATCACCAGGTATTCATAATGTCCCGACTGTGTGCTGAAAGCCGTCTTCCACTCATCCCCAGATTTAATTCGGATGAGATTGTAAGCCCCTCTAAGATCGATCTTGGAAAAGATAACGGCAGTCCGCAGCTGATCAAATAGTACTGAAATCAGTGGCAAGGGGTAGGTGTTTTTAACAGAGATTTTATTCAAAGCCCGAAAATCAATACATGGTCTGAGCGACCCATCTTTTTTCTCAACAAAAAAGAACCCTGCACTCAATGGAGATTTCGAGGGCCTAATGAAGCCTTTTTTTAGGCTCTCCTGTACATAATAATTCATTGCCGTAGTTTCCGGCCCAGACAGGGCATATAGTCTCCCCTTAGGTAAAGAGGCACCGGGAACTAAGTCAATAGCGCAGTCATAGGACTGATGAGGAGGCAGAATATCCGCATTACCCTTGGAGAAAACGTCAGCAAAGTCCTGATATTCCAAAGGAATAAGTTCTGGGGTGACTGCCGCAACCCGGACTGGACGGGAAATACATTCCTTAACACAAAAGGGACCCCATCGGGAAATCTCCCCAGACTGCCAATCTGTGGTGGGATTATGAAAGGCAAGCCAGGGGTGACCCAGAACTACGGGGACAGACGGACAATGGGTAAGGTAAAATTCGATTTTCTCTGAATGTAGGGCCCCCAATGTCAGTTGTACTGGAGGTGTGCGGTGAGTGATTACCCCGTTAGAAAGCGGACCACCATACAAGCCGTGCATGGTGATACGTTTATCCATAGGTATCTGTGGAACGCCCAAAGCCTGAGCCCAATCAAGATCCATGAAATTTCCCGCAGCTCCACTGTCGACGAAGGCCGACACCAACGAACTGAGGCTACAAAGGAAATTTTTACAGGAACTAATAAGGAATCATTAGAGGAGATTAACTGCAGACCCAAGTGAACTCCCTCACTATTCACTTGGTCAGAGCGTTTCCCTGCTTATTCGGGCAATTACGTGCGATATGTCCCTTGCCACCACAATACAAGCAAAGACCAGAATTTAGCCTTCTGGTTCTTTCCTCTTGGGACAGCCGGGAGAGACCCATTTGCATGGGCTCCTCGACGTCCTCAGGGAAAGTATACACACATGTACTAGGCCTGAAACTAGCTCCTCTTTCAGCCCTCCGCTCTCGGAGATGACAATCAATTTTAATAGCAAGCTCCATGAGTTTGTCTAGAGTCTCTGGAGCGGGGTACTGAAGGAGACTGTCTTTAATAACTTCAGACAAACTGAGGCGAAACTGACTGCGCAGGGCCGGGTCATTCCAGCCACAGTCGTTCGACCAACGGCGAAACTCGGTACAATACGCCTCTGCTGGATTTTTCCCTTGCTTAAGTGCACGCAGGTGGCTCTCAGCCGACGCTTCTCTATCAGGGTCATCATACAAAAGGCCTAAGGACTTAAAAAAGGCATCTACAGATAGCAAGGCAACATCATCGGCTTTTAGCCCAAAAGCCCAGGTTTGTGGAGCGCCTTGTAGTAATGACATCACAATCCCGACCCGTTTAGACTCAGTACCAGAGGATCGGGCCCTTAAACAAAAATAAAGCTTACAAGCTTCCTTGAAATTAAAAAAATCCTTTCGGTTACCCGAAAAACAGTCAGGTAGATGCATCTTTGGTTCTGGAATCATACTCGGGGAGGCTCGCAAAAGATCTTCCTGCGATCTCACCCGAAGAGTAAGATCCTGAACCATCTGAGTTAGTTCCTGAATCTGGTTGGCCAAAAGCTGGCTGGGATTCAGTCCAAATACTGCCGGATTCATGAGGCCGAATTTCAAAGCCCACCAAATACAAATAACTTTTTCTTTTTTTTTTCTTTTTTGTGTGTTTTTGGGCCGGTGATAATGTTATGTTCCTGATGCTCAGAACTAGAAAGATGTTGCGAAGTGAGTCCAGAGCACCAGGACGTGATGCTGAAATAGGGAGGGAACGGGAATAGCCCCTAGCACCCTACCTCCGTTGTTTTACCCGTGTGGTCAGTTCACGCCTGAATGACTATGGTTTCTTGGGCCCACGGCAGCCGCGTTTGAAGGGCGGATTAGGTATGCCCAACTCCGATGCCCCCAGGTCTTAGAGTGAGACAAAGCGTGAACCGAGACAGGATAATAACAAGGGGACCTCTAACTAAAGCAAACAGAAGCTAGGGGCTACTAACTACCCTAAAACTAAATATATGTGCGGCACGCCGCCAAAGGAAAAGAACAACAAAAGATATCACTGTCCACTCCCCCACACAGCACCGCTGAGTTCCGGGGAGGACAGTGAAAAGCGGAAACCTCCGCAAAAACCACCAATACAAAAAGTACCAAAAGGACTAAGCGGCCTAGGCCGCAACACGCGGCAGTAGCCGCTACTCACGAAACCGGGAGAGAACCCCAACAAATGAGAACCCCCAGAATGACTGCAGCAGGTTCACTTGAACAGGAAGGATTCCCAGGACCGGCTTCAGAACTCCAGGACTCAGGAGCACAGGGAGCAGGATCGACCAGATACAGCTGACCAGGAACAGATGTTACAAGGCAGGAACAGCATACAGGAAGCTATCACAGGCGTCTGTGCCAGGTAGTGAGGGAGAATATAACAGGGAGCCCTCCAATAGCTGCAGCGAAGCTTAATTAGTAATGTCGTGCAGCTGCCCTGCTGCACGACCAGAGCTAACAGGTGTATTGATTGACAGGAAGCGACGGGGAACGCGGTTCGTCTGTGGCGTCCCCGTTGCTAAGGGTCCGGCGGCTACGCGTGCACGGCGTCCCAACGTTGCCAGGGACCTGGCGGCTCAGCACGCACGGCGTCCTGGCGTTGCCAGGGGCCCGGCGGCTCAGCGCGCACGGCGTCCTGGCGTTGCTAGGCACCGGGCGGGCAGGAAGGGAGGTGCGGCGGCCGTGAGCGTCGCTCGAAAGCAGACCGAGCGGCGCCGCGGACAGCGGCACCTAACAATATGCAGCACACTGAGCACAGATATGGAGTGTTTTTCAGGCAGACAACGTATACTGGTGGTCACTGGTCAGCAAAACTCTGCACTGTACTCCTCCTATATAATACAGCTGCTCCCCAGTCCCCACAATTAAGCAGTGTGAGCACAGATATATGCAGCACACTGAGCACAGATATGGAGTGTTTTTCAGGTAGACAACGTATACTGGTGGTCACTGGTCAGCAAAACTCTGTACTGTACTCCTCCTATATAATACAGCTTCTCCCCAGTCCCCACAATTAAGCAGTGTGAGCACAGATATATGCAGCACACTGAGCACAGATATGGAGTGTTTTTTCAGGCAGACAACGTATACTGGTGGTCACTGGTCAGCAAAACTCTGCACTGTACTCCTCCTATATAATACAGCTGCTCCCCAGTCCCCACAATTAAGCAGTGTGAGCACAGATATATGCAGCACACTGAGCACAGATATGGAGTGTTTTTCAGGCAGACAACGTATACTGGTGGTCACTGGTCAGCAAAACTCTGCACTGTACTCCTCCTATATAATACAGCTGCTCCCCAGTCCCCACAATTAAGCAATACGCAGCACAAATATTATTAATAAACGGAGAGGACGCCAGCCACGTCCTCTCCCTAACATTTCCAATGCACGAGTGAAAATGGCGGCGACGCGCGGCTGCTTATATAGAATCCGAATCTCGCGAGAATCTGACAGCGGGATGATGACGTTCGGGCACGCTCGGATTAACCGAGCCATACGGGAGAATCCGAGTATGCCTCGGACCCGTGTAAAATGGGTAAAGTTCGGGGGGGGTTCGGTTTCCGAGGAACCGAACCCGCTCATCACTACGTACAACCATCTCTTTTTTGCTAAATTACTGGTTCTCGACTGGCAGGAGGACTTGTATTGGAGATTAGCAGCTGCTCCTCCCCAAAGACTATTGGGTCTAAGGCAGGGATACTACAAATAGCGCAATTTGGTTATTATATATATATATATATATATATATATATATAGTGAGTACATAGCTTCTGTGATTTTTGTTTTATATATATATATATATATATATATATATATAGTGTATTAGATAGTGTATCTCCCTATCTCTCTTTCTCTCTGTGTATATATATATATATATATATATATACAGGTTGAGTATCCCATATCCAAATATTCCGAAATACGGAATATTCCGAAATACGGACTTTTTTGAGTGAGAGTGAGATAGTGAAACCTTTGTTTTCTGTGGCTCAATGTACACAAACTTTGTTTAATACACAAAGTTATTAAAAATATTGTATTAAATGACCTTCAGGCTGTGTGTATAAGGTGTATATAAAACATAAATGAATTGTGTGAATGTACACACACTTTGTTTAATGCACAAAGTTATTAAAAATATTGGCTAAAATGACCTTCAGGCTGTGAGTATAATGTGTATATGTAACATAAATGCATTCTGTGCTTAGACTTAGGTCCCATCACCATGATATCTCATTATGGTATGCAATTATTCCAAAATACGGAAAAATCCGATATCCAAAATACCTCTGGTCCCAAGCATTTTGGATAAGGGATACTCAACCTGTATATATATATAAAAATATAAATATATATATATATATATATATATATATATTGGTAAATCTGCCTTTTTTTCTTAGTTCTTTTTTATTGCCTTGAATAGTACAGTATATGTGACTGTATATTACACAAAATATATTTTTATTTATAAGTTAATATCAGAGGCATAAAATATAAACAAAATGTGTATTTGCGCTTGGTGTATAATTAGTAATAAGATAAAAAGATAAAAATGTCAAAAAATAAATACACAGGTGTCTGCTTGAATCAAAATCAACACACGTGGAACTTGCTGATATAATTAAAAATAAACAAATTTATTAACATACACAATTAAAACCCATCTATAGAGGGAAGCTCAGACACATTCATATGTATTCAGATTACTTTGCCACTTTGTAAAAGAACTTGAAACACTGTAGCTTGTGAATTGCCACAGAGACCTGTATGGTCTAATAGAATCAATTGAACGGATTGCAATAATTACTTCAGCCTTTAGAAATTGGTTAATGATTGGACACTTTGAGAGGAGAGGTTATCCACATAAACTTTTAGCTGATGCTCTAATGTCAGTTTCACCGTTGTCAGTATCAGAAAAAACATCCACATTGGGGAAGTGTCCTGTTGCTTTGGAGGTTGTAGACCCTTTGCCTGTGAGTCGGGATCTTGTAGTATCGGAAGAATTACGCTTTATTTCTAAATTCAACTCCAAATCTAATAGGATTAGAAAAATTGTGAACACTAATTTTGATATTCTGAAACAAGATCCAATATTAAGCAAGTCTATTGGGTCTAGACCTAGGATGATTTATAAGAAGAATACTAATCTCAGGAATATATTAGCTCCCAGTGACTTGAGACCTGTGAAAACCTTACAGAGAAACGAAGCTTCCTCCAATTCCTGGCTACCCAGTAGACCTTTAGGTAGTTTTAAATGCAATAAGCCTATCTGTCTTACATGTAGCTACATGAACAATAGATCAACTAAGGTCACTTCCACGAGCAGTGGAGTGAGTTTTCCAATCAAACAATTTCTTAATTGTGAGTCAACATACTCGGTGTATGTTTTACAATGTCCCTGCCAACTGCAATATGTTGGCAGGACTATTAGATCTATCAAGAGTCGTTTTAGGGAACATAGGTGTAACATTCTAAATAAATCCACTAAACATAGTGTCTCCAGACACTTCGTGAAATACCACAATGGGGATCCTAAGGGCTTATCTGTAACAGGAGTTGAACAGTTTTGTCAGACAAAGAGAGGAGGAAATAGATTCCGACGGTTATGTATTGGTGAATCTGCATGGATTTTTAAATTAGACACTCTTAGCCCTAAAGGGCTTAATGAGGCTATTGATTATACATGTATAGATTAAACGTTGCTGTCTGATGACGGAGGGGTTAATCACTATTGGGGAGTTATGACCCGATTGTAATATGCTTGTTCACATTGTTATTTTAATGATCCTCTTATGGATATATTGTGATTGCTTTCTATAATACTATGGCACTATTATTATAGTGCTATACCAATCATTATAGTATTTGAATAAGGGTTATTCTATCTATTTGGTTTAGTAACACTTGTATGTACATTTCAATATATAGGCTATATGAAATTAACCAGTATTTAAGATGGCTGTTACCGATAATTTACTAAATTTGAAAAATACTATGTATTGTGAAATAACTCTTATACAGAAATATTTTTCTTATTTTTAAATATGATTCTTAGAGTTTTAATTTATGTCTGGGATGTTTTTATAATGATTACATTCATTATTGTATTTGCTTCTAGTGATCTAAATTCACGAGATGTCCATTATGCACACAGATGGAACTTGCTTGTGCCTAGGTGCTGTTTAATATAATTAATTAATTATGTATGCACACTGGTGCTTCTAATGATTATAAAGGCGGTCCTTATGGGGAGTTAAATACGGGCTAATACAGAAGGAGCCATATCGTCTTGAGGTAGTCCCGAGTGTGACGGGACGAAACGCGTTGACGTCATCTTCCCTGCTCAGTCTGCACACGTACTGATTGCTATTTGCCGTTTCCGCATGCAGCGGTTGATTTGAATTCAGCCTTGGATCTCTTCTACCGGGACGCCAGGTCAGCATACCCCTGCAGCATCCGCACTCGCCCGCCAGGACAGTGACATCTGCACCGTGATAGTGCCGGCGGCGGACGCTGAGAAGATTCCCCGGTTTCTCCTGTGCTGCGAGACTGAACCTTCCCGCAGGTCGGGTAATTATTATCAGCAGCATTACCTCTGCACTGGGACGCCAGTAGCATAGAGGACGGGAGCATTAACCAATTTCTAAAGGCTGAAGTAACTATTGCAATCCGTTCAATTGATTCTATTAGACCATACAGGTCTCTGTGGCAATTCACAAGCTACAGTGTTTCAAGTTCTTTTACAAAGTGGCAAAGTAATCTGAATACATATGAATGTGTCTGAGCTTCCCTCTATAGATGGGTTTTAATTGTGTATGTTAATAAATTTGTTTATTTTTAATTATATCAGCAAGTTCCACGTGTGTTGATTTTGATTCAAGCAGACACCTGTGTATTTATTTTTTGACATTTTTATCTTTTTATCTTATTACTAATTATACACCAAGCGCAAATACACATTTTGTTTATATTTTGTGTCTAGTTGTTTGGGGGAGTTAGCGATCCCTCAGTATTTGCAGCTGATGTGTAATTAATTAATTTAACTTAATACAATATTTGCGCCAGGAGTTGGAGTGGTTAAACACTCTAAATTAAATATCAGAGGCATACCATTTCTGTGTCTGCTGAAAAAGTTAAAGTCATCATAAAGAAAATGATTCATCAAGTAAATGCTTAAATGTAACTTTCCTGAAACATGAGCCCTTCTCCCGTATATAGATGTAAGTACATGTATATACATTGTGGTACACAAGCGATGTAATTAAGCCATTCCCTGGTATCTGGCCAGCACGAACGTTAGTTTGAAGAACAGCTGGGAACAAAATGTAATACAAAGTCTCTCCATTAACCCCAGTGATATTCCTGCGGCCAGCCTTTGATGGCTCCGCACACCCCATTTGTATCAGTCCAACCACTTCCAGGCAGATGCTTTCACTGATGATCCTTATGGCAAATCTCGCAATGACCAATGCTGAGAATATTATACACAATGGGAAATAACACAGAACTGGTCACTGCTGACTCACATTCAGTAAGGGATAGATAGATAGATAGATAGATAGATAGATAGATAGATAGATAGATAGATATGAGATAGATAGATAGATAATATCATAGATAGATAGACAGACAGACAGATAGATAGATAGATAGATAGATAGATATGTCATAGATAGATAGATAGATAGATAGATAGATAGATAGATAGATAGATAGATATGAGAGAGAGAGATGGATGGATAGATAGATATGAGAGAGATAGATGGATAGATAGATAGATCGATTGATAGATAGATATGAGAGGGATAGATAGATATGAGATAGATATGAGATAGATAGATAGATATGAGATAGATAGATAAATAGATAGATAGATATGAGATAGATAAATCGATAGATATATAGATAGATAGATAGAGATAGATAGATAGATAGATAGATAGATAGATAGATAGATAGATAGATAGATAGATAGATATGAGATACAAAGATAACAGTAGATATTAATTTACAGATAGTGGTATGTATTTAGCGTTTACATATTTACCCTATCATTGCAAATTTACTGACTGCTTTCAACTCTTATCCATGATGAAACACAATGATCTGCCCTCTGTCAGACCCAAATGAAATGCATATTGATTGTGCGTGTCTTTTCAGATGCACTTCCCGGAATTCCCTAACTACCACCCTTATCTTACTTACCAGAAGGCGGGACACCGTTACCGCATCAGGGCTAGGTATTATCTTCAAAGCTCTGTTTAACCTTTCTGAGCAGAGTTTATAATCTTTCCCCATTTGACCAAATATATATTTAGTTCTTTGATTCATCAGTCTAATTATTTGCAGGACAAAGGGAAACTAGTAAGGGCTGGCAGTTTACCTGTACATGTTACTGACACGCAATTCACAAAGTGTAAGATAAATAAATCTCCTGGTCCAGACGGACTTCACCCAAGGGTTCTTATGGAGCTTAACTCAGAACTAGCAAGGCCTTTATATTTGATTTTCTATGATTCAATTACATCATGCATGATACCGAAGGTCTGGTGTATAGCAGAGGTAGTCCCAATATTTAAAAAGGGAATTAAAACTCATCCTGGTAACTATTGACCGGTAAGTTTGACATCTGTAGTGGGGAAAATACTTGAAGGTATAATAAGAGATAGCATACAGGAGCACTTGGATACCTCCAAGGTTATTAACAGGAAACAGCATTTTGAAATATATAGATATGAGATAGAAAGATATGAGATAAATAAAAAAATATATGACATAGCAACATAGTGACATAGTTAATAAGGTTGAATAAAAAAACAAGATGTCCATCGAGTTCAACCTGTATTATAATCCTCACACTAATCTGAATGTAACTATAGTTTACTATAATGACCCAGATGAAGTTATGTTAATTTAGTCTAAATAACAACTGTAATTCATGCTTTTTCTGATTCAGTATAGTCCTAAGTGTAGTTGGTTCCTCTATTATTTGAGACAGGTAGTTAGTTATCTTTTAGCATATTTAAGAACCTGTTTCCCCTAGCTGTATCACCTGATTCAGTGTTCCATTTACGTCTAGATAATTAAAATCCCCAATTATTATGACCTCCCCCGGTCCTGCAGCTTTTTCGATTTGCTGCAAGAGTTGTAATTCTGGCGGTTTATAGCATGTCCCTATTAAAAGCTTTTTTGTATCTTCTTCACCCCCACTCGAAATCTCAACCCATAGTGGCTCCACGTTATCTCCAGTCCACTCATAAATAACCTCCTTTAAATAGGGTTTTAAGAATGGTTTAACATAAAGACATACACCCCCTCCTTTTTTTATTAGTCCGATCTCTCCTGAAGAGAGTACTGTATATCCCTTCAAATTTGCTGCCCAGTCGTGGGAATCATCCCACCATGTCTCCGTAATGCCTATGATACCATACTGATTTTTTTTAGAGAGACAAAAAGCTAGATATTAGATAGAGGATAAATAATTTATAGATATTTCATAGATATTAGATAGATAAATAAAATGTATGAGCTAGAGAGATTGATAGATAGATAGATAGATAGATAGATAGATAGATAGATAGATAGATAGATAGATAGACAGACATACATTAGATAGATGATATATATTTTATAGATATTTGATAGATATGAGATAGATATTAGATAGATCCTGTAGATAGATAGATAGATAGATAGATAGATAGATAGATCAATAAAAAGATATGAGATAGAGATAGATAGAGATAGATAGATAGATAGATAGATAGATAGATAGATAGATAGATAGATAGATAGATAGAGTTTCAGACTAGGGCATGAAGGGCCCTCCAGGGGAATGCAGTGGTAGGGGGTCCTTGCTTAGGGGTGTGGCCAGTTTCCAGAGGGGGTGTGGCCATCCACCACAGAGGCTTGACTAACCATTAGAGAGTGCATGGTCTGGATCCCATGATAAAGATATTTAGTACAAATACTGCTAGTGCATGCATGATAATGTACCAGACTAATAACAGCAATGCACTGTAGCCCTGTGCAGTATAATGTCAATTATGTATAATGTATAACTTAATTGCACAGTCTGGAACCTGATCCATAGAGCAGGAGGTGGGCCCTCTGGCAGTGGAGCCTACTGGGGGTTTCCCCTGAACCCCTGTGGGCCAGTCCTACCCTAGATAGATAAAGATATTTGATAGATATGAGGTAGATAAATTAAAAGATATGAGCTAAAGATGCACATAGATAGACTGATATTAGATAGATAGACAGATAGATAGATAGATAGATAGATTTGAGATACAGTGGATAGATTTGTGATAGACAGATAAATAAATCAATAAATAGGTATTAGATAGATAGATAGATAGATAGATATGAGATAAGGGCCCTACAGACTCGGCGACCCGCCGCCGAGCTGCCCGACCGCCGATACGGCAGACGGGCGACCCGGTGGCGGGGAGGAGGTGACAGGGGGAGTGAAAACTGGGGGCATATGTACTGGGGGCTTATCTACTGGGGCATAACAGCTGACTGGGGGTATATCTACTGGGGGCATAACTATTGACTTGGGGCATAACTATTGACTTGTGGCATAACTACTGGGGGCATATTTACTGAGGACATATCTACTGGGTGCAGGCTCATTTTTAAGTTGATCATTTTTGTACGGCCCTCGAAGGATTTTATAAATATCCAAATGGCCCTTGGTAGAGAAAAGGTTCCCTACCCCTGCTGTAGATAAATAAAAAGATATGAGATAGAGATAGATAGACAGACAGACAGACAGATAGATAGATAGATAGATAGATAGATAGATAGATAGATAGATATGAGATACAGTGGATATATAGATTTGTGATAGGTAGACAGATAGGTAAATAGGTATTAGATAGATATTTTATAGAAAGAAAGAAAGAAAGAAAGAAAGAAAGAAAGGAGATAGATAGATAGATAGATATGACATAGAGAGTTATGGGCCCTACACACTGGCAGATCCGTCGCCGAGCTGCCCGACGGTGGATACGGCCGACGGGCGACCCAGCGGCGGGGGGGAGGTGACGGGGGAGTGAAGTTTCTTCACTGCCCCCATCACCCGGCGCCATAGCAATGCATGCTAATATGGACAATCTCGTCCATATTGGCCTGCATGCATAAGCGACTGGGCACCAACGATGAACGAGCGCGGGAAGGCACATCATTAATCGTTGGTGCCTACACACTGCACGATATGAACGAGTTCTCGTTCATTAATGAACGAGAACGTTCATATCGTGCATTTTATCTGCCAGTGTGTAGGGCCCGATAGATAGACAGATAGATAGATAGACAGAGAGATAGATAGAAGAAAGAAAGAAAGAAAGAAAGAAAGAAAGAAAGAAAGAAAGAAAGAAAGAAAGAGTGATAGACAAATAAAAAAAGATATGAGCTATAGAGATATAAGATATAAGGAGGGTGGTTGGATGTCTCTTAGAGGAGCCCTGAACAGGCCCCAATGGGGCAAATAAAATGTAACAGTGGAGCCTTCTCAGCCTTGAGACCTGGGGCCGGCGCGGGTCACACTTGTGACCTTGGTGAAGCCCCATGATAAATATGTGATGATTGTATCAACTTGGTTTTAAAGTGTTAAACTATAAATGTACTGTAACACTCAGCAATCATAAATCTTTGTGTACACAGATTGCGTGTGAATCATCTTTACACACACCACAGTGTATACTGCATTTTTCAGCATTGTGGCTGCGTACATACTGAGAAAACCAAACGTTATCCAAACACACAGCACTTTGTATAAGTTACTCAGCAAGAAATATTGCTTTAGTTCAGGCAATAATTATGGCATTGCTTTACTTATAGCAACTGGTGTTTAACATATTTGTCCAGTGATTAACAATATATGGTAAAAATGTTCTTCTTATGTTAACTTCAAGGCATTAGCAATGTCACATACAGGAGTGGCAGCCTATGAGTGCACCCTCTCAGGCATCAGCAATATAATTTATGTGATTTACAATATCTCAGCACTTTCCCAACATACATTTCCCAGATGTTCTATTCATTTACAACAATGCTACGTACACTCAGCTAAAAGTTACATGCACGAAACAAGTAGGTCAAATGTTGGGTTTCACGCTTACTTTCTGCATTGGTTTCATAAAACAAACATAATGTAACTGGGTACAGAACATTGGGGCAGATGTATTAACCTGGAGAAGGCATAAGGAAGTGATAAACCAGTAATATGTGCAAGGTGAATAAAGGCACCAGCCAATCAGCTCCAGTATGTAAATTAACAGTTAGGATCTGATTGGCTGGTGCCTTTATCACCTTGCACATATCACTGGTTTATCACTTCCTTATGCCTACTCCAGGTTAATACATCTGCCCCCTAATTCCTTCTTCCTCTATTACAAACAATGCTTCCGCCTAATACACACAATTTTATAGACTGCAATCAATGGCTAAAAGTCAAAAAGCTCAAACAACAAAGCATAGCATGTGTCTACAACCTTCAGATATTGCTGATCATGCCTGAGATTGAAACCAATGACCTAGAATGAAACATGGCAATTACCAAGGGAATTCAAGCAGGTTAGTAGGATCTCTTTCCTATCGGTGAGATGTGGTCAAAATCCAGGCAGTCGAGATCCCTACAGCCAGAAGACCAGCAGCGGGATCCCGACTCTTAGAATCCCAACAGATCCAGGAAGTAAGTATGGTGGATAGTGGGAGGGTTAGGTTGTGGGAGTGGAGGAGGTTAGGGATAGGCTGTGGGAGGGTATGATTAGGTTTAAGAACTAGAGGGGAGGTTTAGGGTAAGGCTGTGGGGGACGTTAGGGTTAGGCTACGAGCGGGAATGGTTAGGCACTATGGGGAGGGTTAGGGTCAGATTGCGGGGGTGGAGAAGGTTAGGGTTAGGCACTAGGGGGAGGGTTATGATTAGGCACCACAGAGAGGGTTAGGGTTAGCCTGTGGGAGGGGCCTAACTCTAACCTCCTCCTCCCAGGGTTAGGCTGCAGGTGGGATGGGGTTAGGTATTGGTGCAGAGCTAAAATACTTACTGGGATCTGTAGGGATTCTGTACATTGGGATTCCACTTTCGGGAACCCAACTGCCGGGATTTCATACCCAACCTCTTTAGATTGCCTCACTATTAGCCCCTCAGTGCTATTAGCACGTCCTATTACACATATTATTTTTCTTGCCTTAGTAAGGTGCAGGATTTAATATACAAATATATATAATCTATAAAATTCCTGAAGGCAGTTTAACTTTAAAGAAGAACTCCAACCAAATGTACTTTTGAAGTGATCAGTTCCCCTCC
Organism: Pseudophryne corroboree; assembly: GCF_028390025.1. Classification (NCBI taxonomy): domain Eukaryota; kingdom Metazoa; phylum Chordata; class Amphibia; order Anura; family Myobatrachidae; genus Pseudophryne; species Pseudophryne corroboree. The sequence goes on from NC_086448.1 coordinate 797,262,613, forward strand.
TACATCTGCAGAACCATGGAGATCCCATATCTGTGTCCCCTGCAGTTCTACATATATTCAACCTTGTCTCCCTGGGTAATGCTCAGTTCTTCAGGACTCCACATGCTGGGACCACTAAGTGGTCTATTCATGAAGCAGTGAAAAGTGTGGAGAAGTGAGCCAGTGGAGAAGTTGCCCATGGCAACCAATCAGCTGCTGCGTATAATTTTATAGAATGCATTTTATAAATGTTACCTCAACACTGATTGGTTGCCATGGGCAACTTCACCACTAGCTCACTTCTCCACACTTTTCACTGCTTTATGAATAGACCCCTAAAAATGATTACAACAATGGGCCTGATTGAGAGATGGATAATTATCACACAGTGGTCGACCTAGACACTGTCGACCTAAGTCTAGTCTATCTAACATACCACACCCATTCGTATCCTTACGTGCTGGTCGGCGTGGGCTGAATTTGTATGAAAACACACGACCAGGACTCTAGCAATGTGAGGATGCCTCTTCTCACCCCTGTTCCACCTCTCAAGTGGGGAGATTTGATACTTGCAAAATGCGTGGGGCTCTGATTAACCACATATACATGCGTTCGCTTTCTAAGGGAGCAAAGTGCAGATTCATGCAAGATATAGAGGTCTATTTACTAAGCATCGGATGGAGATAAAGTTGTTGGAGATAAAGTACCAGCCAATCGGCTCCTAACTGCCATGTCACAGGCTGTGTTTGAAAAATGACAGTTAGGAGCCGATTGGCTGAGACTTTATCTCCAGCAACTCTGGGGTCTATTCATGAAGCAGTGAAAAGTGTGGAGAAGTGAGCCAGTGGAGAAGTTGCCCGTGGCAACCAATCAGCATTGAAGTAACATGTATAATTTGCATACTATACAACAGGCTTTTTCAACTAGTGTGCCGCGACCAGTTGCAAGGTGTGCCGCGGAGCCAGAGCAGCTTCCTGCACCTTCAGAGTGAACTGTTGGCTCGGGCTCTTCTTAGAGGATTAGTCGTGCTCCGGCCGTGACCTATGCCTTGAAGACGTGGCGGTGTGATATCATAGGTCACGGACGCGGCGTCTCACCACCCAGCCAGCCCACCCGCCTGCATACACATCTTCCAGTTCCCGCCTGCATCCACAGCTTTCCTTGCCCACCCACATCCACACCTGCCCGCCCCCTGCTCAGTATTCGCAGCACTCCACTATGAACAACCCCCCGCCACTGAGGGACAGGGAGGGGGACAGCTGACTGGTAGGGCCAATATCTGTTATGTTATTTGTCCTGTGGGGAACAAAAAGATTTATGGATATATGGGGGGAACAATGTGAATAATTCATGTAGGGAGCATTAGGATTTATGTGGGGAGCGATGTGATTCTTTTTTCTGTGTAAGCCAATGTATGTGTGGATTTTTATTTTTTTTACTATGAGGGCCAAAGTGCGTTTTTTTTTTTTTTTTTCCCTGTGGGGAACTGATGGTGTGCCTTGGCAATTTTAAAATATTGTTCGGTGTGCCGCAACTAAAAAAAGGTTGAAATTCTCTGCTATACAAATGTACGGAGCAGCTGATTGGTTGCCATGGCCAACTTCTCCACAGGCTCACTTCTCCACTCTTTTCACTGCTTCATGAATGAACCCCTTTATCTCCATCCAAGGCTTAGTAAATAGACCCCACAACTGCCTCCTCACTGCCTTCAAATGGCATCAGACTGTCAATCACAGTTTGATGCCGTCCCTGTGTCCTGTGTCATGGGACCCGTTTGCGCACATACAAAATGGGTCCTACCGAACATTGGTACTTTGCACATCAGGACGGAATAACAGCCGGACCTGAATGAGGTCCAACATCCTTACATGATCAGTCAAGTGATACTTCTAATTAGTGATGAGCGGGTTCAGTTCCTCGGAATCCGACCCGCCCAAACTTCACCTTTTTTTTACACGGGTCCGAGCGACTCGGATCCTCCCGCCTTGCTCGGTTAACCGGAGCGCGCCCGAACGTCATCATCCCGCTGTCGGATTCTCGCGAGACTCGGATTCTATATAAGGAGCCGCGTGTCGCCGCCATTTTCACACGTGCATTGAGATTGATAGGGAGAGGACGTGGCTGGCGTCCTCTCCGTAATAGAAAAGACTAAGAGTGACATTGTTATAATTGTGGGGAGGATTGGGGACGGGGAGCAGCTGTTAGGGAGTACAGTGCAGGGTTTTGATTATACCACCAGTGATTTTAATCCTTTGTTTCTCTGCCTGAAAAAAAACGCTCCACCATATCTGTGGCTGTGCTCACTCAGTGTGCTGCACTGCTGCATGATATATCTGTGCTGAGTGCACTGCTCTGCTCACACTGCCTAATTGTGGGGACTGGGTAGCAGTTATAGCAGGAGTACAGTGCACAGTTTTGCTGACAGTGACCACCAGTCCAGTATACGTTTGTCTGCCTGAAAAACACTGTGGTGTTTTTTTTTTCTTTTCTCTGTGTCGTCAGTGCACTCGTCGTCCATAAGTATAAGTAATACTATACTATCCATCCATCTACATTGTATACCTGTGGTGTTTTTTTTTTCTTTCTTCATACTAGTTTAGCAGTCTGCTGACAGTGTCCACCAGGTCCGTTATACAGTATATTATATATATAAGCACTAAGCAGCAGTACGGTAGGCCACGGATGTACCTACCTCTGTGTCGTCAGTGCACTCGTCGTCCATAAGTATAAGTAATACTATACTATCCATCCATCTACATTGTATACCTGTGGTGTTTTTTCTTTCTTTCTTCATACTAGTTTAGCAGTCTGCTGACAGTGTCCACCAGGTCCGTTATACAGTATATTATATATATAAGCACTAAGCAGCAGTACGGTAGGCCACGGCTGTACCTACCTCTGTGTCGTCAGTGCACTCGTCGTCCATAAGTATAAGTAATACTATACTATCCATCCATCTACATTGTATACCTGTGGTGTTTTTTTTTCTTCATACTAGTTTAGCAGTCTGCTGACAGTGTCCACCAGGTCCGTTATACAGTATATTATATATATAAGCACTAAGCAGCAGTACGGTAGGCCACGGCTGTACCTACCTCTGTGTCGTCAGTGCACTCGTCGTCCATAAGTATAAGTAATACTATACTATCCATCCATCTACATTGTATACCTGTGGTGTTTTTTTTTTCTTTCTTCATACTAGTTTAGCAGTCTGCTGACGGTGTCCACCAGGTCTGTTATACAGTATATTATATATATAAGCACTAAGCAGCAGTACGGTAGGCCACGGCTGTACCTACCTCTGTGTCGTCAGTGCACTCGTCGTCCATAAGTATAAGTAATACTATACTATCCATCCATCTACATTGTATACCTGTGGTGGCTTTTAGTTGTGCGCAAAATATGGAGAACAAAAATGTGGAGGTTAAAAAAATAGGGAAAGATCAAGATCCACTTCCACCTCGTGCTTAAGCTGCTGCCACTAGTCATGGCCGAGACGATGAAATGCCATCAACGTCGTCTGCCAAGGCCGATGCCCAATGTCATAGTACAGAGCATGTAAAATCCAAAACACAAAAGATCAGTAAAAAAATGACCCAAAAATCTAAATTAAAAGCGTCTGAGGAGAAGCGTAAACTTGCCAATATGCCATTTACGACACGGAGTGGCAAGGAACGGCTGAGGCCCTGGCCTATGTTCATGGCTAGTGGTTCAGCTTCACATGAGGATGGAAGCACTCATCCTCTCGCTAGAAAAAAGAAAAGACTTGCGGCAAAAGCACAGCAAAGAACTGTGCGTTCTTCGAAATCCCAAATCCCAAAGGAGTGTCCAATTGTGTCGGTTGCGATGCCTGACCTTCCCAACACTGGACGGGAAGAGCTTGCGCCTTCCACCATTTGCACGCCCCCTGCAAGTGTTGAAAGGAGCACCCGCAGTCCAGTTCCTGATAGTGAAATTGAAGATGTCAGTGTTGAAGTACACCAGGATGAGGATATGGGTGTTGCTGGCGCTGGGGAGGAAATTGACAAGGAGGATTCTGATGGTGAGGTGGTTTGTTTAAGACAGGCACCCGGGGAGACACCTGTTGTCCATGGGAGGAATATGGCCATTGACATGCCTGGTGAAAATACCAAAAAAATCAGCTCTTCAGTGTGGAAGTATTTCAATAGAAATACGGACAACAGGTGTCAAGCCGTGTGTTGCATTTGTCAAGCTGTAATAAGTAGGGGTAAGGACGTTAACCACCTCGGAACATCCTCCCTTATACGTCACCTGCAGCGCATTCATAATAAGTCAGTGACAAGTTCAAAAACTTTGGGCGACAGCGGAAGCAGTCCAGTGACCAGTAAATCCCTTCCTCTTGTAACCAAGCTCGCGCAAACCACACCACCAACTCCCTCAGTGTCAATTTCCTCCTTACCCAGGAAAGCCAATAGTCCTGCAGGCAGAGCCGACCCTAACCAATATGATGCCCTAGGCAAGATTTTGGCTGGTGCCCCCTAGCACCGCCGCTAATTCTGCAAGAGATGCCTGGCATGAGTCAGCTGGCAGCTCTGCTAACGTCGGGCGCCTTTTGTTTATGAAAATGCATCTTATTTGCTTTACTATGTGACTAGGATGCAAAAGCAGCTTCTGCTGATTAAAATGATATGCAGCATGCCTATATACTGTGTGAAAATGCGGCTGTATCTGTGTACGAACTGCTACATTACAGTGATTTCCAGGAATACACACAGAATATAGGCATGCCGCATATCATTTTAATCAGCAGAAGCTGCTGGTGCCCCTAAGCATACCAAATACCCTAGGCAATTGCCTAGTTTGCCTATGCCTAAGGCCGGCTCTGCCTGCAGGCCATGTCACTGGCAAGTCTGACGAGTCCTCTTCTGCCTGGGATTCCTCCGATGCATCCTTGAGTGTAACGCCTACTGCTGCTGGCGCTGCTGTTGTTGCTGCTGGGAGTCGATCGTCATCCCAGAGGGGAAGTCGGAAGACCACTTGTACTACTTCCAGTAAGCAATTGACTGTCCAACAGTCCTTTGCGAGGAAGATGAAATATCACAGCAGTCATCCTGTTGCAAAGCGGATAACTGAGGCCTTGACAACTATGTTGGTGTTAGACGTGCGTCCGGTATCCGCCGTTAGTTCACAGGGAACTAGACAATTTCTTGAGGTAGTGTGCCCCCGTTACCAAATACCATCTAGGTTCCACTTCTCTAGGCAGGCGACACCGAGAATGTACACGGACGTCAGAAAAAGACTCACCAGTGTCCTAAAAAATGCAGTTGTACCCAATGTCCACTTAACCACGGACATGTGGACAAGTGGAGCAGGGCAGACTCAGGACTACATGACTGTGACAGCCCACTGGGTAGATGTATTGCCTCCCGCTGCAAGAACAGCAGCGGCGGCACCAGTAGCAGCATCTCGCAAACGCCAACTCGTTCCTAGGCAGGCTACGCTTTGTATCACCGCTTTCCAGAATACGCACACAGCTGAAAACCTCTTACGGCAACTGAGGAAGATCATCGCAGAATGGCTTACCCCAATTGGACTCTCCTGGGGATTTGTGGCATCGGACAACGCCAGCAATATTGTGCGTGCATTACATCTGGGCAAATTCCAGCACGTCCCATGTTTTGCACATACATTGAATTTGGTGGTGCAGAATTATTTAAAAAACGACAGGGGTGTGCAAGAGATGCTGTCGGTGGCCAGAAGAATTGCGGGCCACTTTCGGCATACAGGCACCGCGTACAGAAGACTGGAGCACCACCAAAAACACCTGAACCTGCCCTGCCATCATCTGAAGCAAGAGGTGGTAACTAGGTGGAATTCAACCCTCTATATGCTTCAGAGGATGGAGGAGCAGCAAAAGGCCATTCAAGCCTATACATCTGGCCACGATATAGGCAAAGGAGGTGGAATGCACCTGTCTCAAGCGCAGTGGAGAATGATTTCAACGTTGCGCAAGGTTCTGCAACCTTTTGAACTTGCCACACGTGAAGTCAGTTCAGACACTGCCAGCCTGAGTCAGGTCATTCCCCTCATCAGGCTTTTGCAGAAGAAGCTGGAGGCATTGAAGGAGGAGCTAAAACAGAGCGATTCCGCTAGGCATGTGGGACTTGTGGATGGAGCCCTTCATTCGCTTAACCAGGATTCACGTGTGGTCAATCTGTTGAAATCAGAGCACTACATTTTGGCCACCGTGCTCGATCCTAGATTTAAAACCTACGTTGGATCTCTCTTTCCGGCAGACACAAGTCTGCAGAGGTTCAAAGAACTGCTGGTGAGAAAATTGTCCAGTCAAGCGGAACGCGACCCGTCAACATCTCCTCCTTCACATTCTCCCGCAACTGGGGGTGCGAGGAAAAGGCTACGAATTCCGAGCCCACCCGCTGGCGGTGATGCAGGGCAGTCTGGAGCGACTGCTGATGCTGACATCTGGTCCGGACTGAAGGACCTGCCAACGATTACTGACATGTCGTCTACTGTCACTGCATATGATTCTCTTACCATTAAAAGAATGGTGGAGGATTATATGAGTGACCGCATCCAAGTAGGCACGTCAGACAGTCCGTATGTATACTGTGTCAAAGTCAGAAAAATATCTCTATACACACTGCCATATTTGCACCTCATTCTGGTCCGCGCTGCGCATGCGTGCGCTCTCCCGTGCGTGCGCATACTCACAGTCGCGGGCACCCGCAGGCGCACGGTATGCGTATTTACGGTAGAGTTTATGTGATCGTAGCGTGCGACTCAATCGTTACATATTTTCACTATATAATGTATTTTGTAGATCATGGTCCCTTTGATAGATTCTGAAAGTTTAGTTAACATAGCATGTTCCTGAACAGAGAGATCCCTCTTTGTATTGTACGAAGGGTCTAACAGGGGTCATACAGTGGTGTTTGGTACCCATCGGAAGAGTATTTAAATAGCAATATTCCGGTGTTGGTTTGGAGCGGATTAATCGCTCATGCGAATAGTTATGGACATAAGAAGTTTATGTCCATTTACTATTATTTGTTCTTATTTAGTCATGCGGCGGGAAACTCAGTATCCCACCCACCTGAACAGTTGGAAGCAGTCACAGCCCACCTGTATGAATCAACCTATGACCTTTTGTTATAATGCGAAGCCGAATTCCTGTGTCCAATGAACAATGAGATTGTAGGGACCATTGAATTGTATTGTGTGTGGGGCATAAATAGGCAGGCCGACCATATCCAGTTCACTCTCTTCAACGGTTCTCATTGCTGATAATCGGGAGCTGGATATCGAGGCGCATGCGATCGTTTTCCCTTGTGCGTAAGTGTTTCTCCGCAATCATATTGATCTTCTTGTTATTCCGAGCCAATCTCTCTCAATTTCTCTCTCTCTCTCTCTCCTTCTCTTTCTCTCTCATTTTCCTTTAAATTGTATTGTATTGTATTTCCTGTGTAGTTATCTGGGTAGGTAGTCTATGTTATATTGTAGTGTATGACTTGTATTGTGTTTAACTCTTTTGCAAGTATAGCATTCATAATATATATTTTAGGCGTTGGACCCTGAGCACGGTATCTGTGTGTTTCTTATAGTATTAAGTATTCTCAGAGCGTCGGTGACGCTCGAACAGCTTTAAAGGTAATAAGGTTATACTGTGTTGCATTTACACTCTAACATTACACTAAGGTTTTACTGCACAATACACTGTTTATGGTTTAGATACAAAGGTTTAATATAGTGAGCGTCAGCGCCGCTGGTGATCTCCTCGTGGTCCCGAGCGTCCGCTACGCTATAGCGAATCATTACTTTAGTCAACAGCCAATAACGTGCCTGCCTGTGATCTCTTGGCCGTGAGTGAACGTGACGCTTGAGCGTCTCGATCACGGCAAAGCGATTGTTACGCAACTAGCGTACCCTTACGGTACTTCATACGTAGATAGCGTACAGTGTTCTTAGACCTCATAAAGGGTATTATATACGATAAATATTTAGCTTTATCAATTGCGGGCTCGTCCTGTCCTTCACATATCTACACTAGGTAATTTCAGCAGACATTATCCAGCAGCAAAGGGCGGGAGATCATATTCCTCGTAGTGCTGTTTGGATAAGCGTCTGCTTCTCTTAGTAAAGGGTGCTGAAGGAATCCGGGAACCGGAGGTAAGAACAAAACAATAGTGTCTTTTTAAAACTGTTTATTTTTTTTCTGTCTTGCGTACACACGCACGCACACATATATATCTGCATTTCCTTTTCATTGGTGTATTTTCGTATGTCACTCTCCTGTTTGCCAGTTCTATAGTTGATAAACGTGCTTAGAGAGATTTGTCACTATTTCATAGTTTAAGAGTAAAGGTAATATAGTTAAAGTATAGACAAACACACAGCTGTGCCTGAGAGACAAGGCGAAGTCAGTGTGGTGCGCGGTAGATGATAAAGGATCATCTACATTGATAAACGTATAAATTGTGTTACGGTGGATCTTTGCTTTGCGTACACGTGTCTCTAACAAAAGACTGAGACTTGCGTACGCAATCCAAGGGCCGACGCACGCAGCGTATATTACGCAACGGAGCGTACGGGTACGCCCACGTAACTCAAATCACAAGTTTTTTTTTTCTCTCCTCTCAACGCGATAAGTAGCGCCACGCGGTAAATAACGCCAGGCGATAAATCGCGCAAATCTATTTTTTTTACATTCCAAATTTAAATTAACAGATCCTTCTCCTAATTGGTAACACATCTGGTCTAAAGAAAAAATTTCTGCGCAGAAATAGAAATAGAAACAAAAGTGTATATGCGGTGAATGAGTGTTTGTTTTTACAATTTTAAAGGTTGAACCACAAGAAAAGTCGAGTACTCGTGAGGTACATGCGTGTAAGTGACGTACACGGTGGCTAGGGAGGCATCCCTTGTTAAATATACAATTTGAGCATTAGAGTGTAGCAGACCAGGAGGTCATACTGTAACAGACCAGGAGGTCATAACAGACCAGCAGGTTCAGGTACAGCAGACAAGGAAGTCCGCTATACAGTCCACAGGCACAACACCAAGAAAGGGTTGGTGCAACACCCATATAGGCCATATAAGCTCTGGCTGAAGGAATTCGCAGCCGAAATTTTCGATTCCGTTGGTCGCTCAGTACATAAGATTAGTTGCTTGTGTACTAAACGATTGTACCGCACGTAATTGTGTGCATTAGTAAACCTGACCGGTACTATTTGTGTACGAAGGTCATAAACGCTATTTGTACATTCTAACGTGATTTGTGTAATTTTTTTTATTTTAAGGGAAGTTCGCTGCTCACTCAGGAACTATCCAGCAACCAATAGTTACTGGAAAGAGTAAGTGTTCTTCGGATCACCCTCACAGGTTCCAGTAAATAGAGGTTCAGGTCGCAGGGGCCCTAGGTCGAGTACGCCAGCACCATATCGGTGTGATCAGGTCGTATTGGTCGGCGTGGGCGAGTGAGTGGGGTACTCGGTAAACCGCCACCGTCAGCCTATTTTGGACATTTGGTTTGCGTAAGGGTTGGCTGGATAAAGCAACACTTTCGAACTATGGGGGCCACTTGTTCAGGTAGGGGGCGATCAACCTCGGTTCGGGTTGATTCAGTGAACCGACCAATTGGGTCGGCAAGGTATGTAATGTGTGAGAAATACGGAAGTCACACAGAAGCTTTATGTGATGAATGGGAGAGAATGACAGTACATGACGGGGAGAAATTCCCAAGAGTAGGTAGCTTCAGCTCAGAAGTGTTACAAAATTTAAGGAGGAGGATATGTCTCATTAAATCAACAAAGAGACGAATCAAACATTACGATTATTTGCAGTTGTGGCAACAGGAAGGTGACATACAGAGAGGATTGGCTCAAGCGGCGGGATCTGGCTCGATCAGAAAACTGATAGCCACGGCCCCACCGCCACCATATATATCAGGAGAAAAATTGGTTGCGGAGAATGACGCATTAAGGTGTAACAAACAACAAACTCTTAGCAACTGTGTAAATGTTAAAGATAATGTTAACCAATTAACCAATGCAAGTATTAACCCGTGCAAGTTGTACCCTGTTTTGAACTTCCCTCAGGAGTGTGATCAAGAGGACGAATCGGCAACAATTTCAGCGCTCTCTCTAGCAGCCACCATAGCAGAGACCACAGTAGGCACAGCTCCACCCCCGAGATTAGTAACAAAGGCCCCTAGCGGAGGGATAGGTGAGGTCGTATCAACAGGTAAGTACGGCACCATACACTATGCTGAAACTATTTCACCACAGCCTATAGAATCTACACAGAATGAGGTTGTTAGAGTTAATCCCGTTAGAGTAATAGCAGTGCCAAATGGGAAAACAGACACATCAGGAGCCACTCCCATTAGAAACATTGCCATGTACACCCCATTTTCCCGAATGGAATTAAGGACCATAGTGTCTGAATTCCCTTACCCTAGAAAAGACTTAGTTGCCAGTCAAAAATACATCAGAGACTTAGGTAACACTGTAGAGCCCAACAATAAAGACTGGCAGATATTGCTGAGAGCATGTTTACCCTCCAATGTTGACGCAACTCAATTTTTAGCTGATTGCGGATTAGATCAGGATGTACCTCTTACAGATGTGTACAACAAAGAAAATGTAAAAAGAATAAGCTTACAGTTAAAAGAGTATTTCCCAGCGGTAGTCAGATGGAACAAGATATTCTCCATTAAACAGAAGGAGTCAGAGACAGCTGCAGAGTATTTTCACAGAGCATTATCAGAAATGGCAAAATACACAGGCATAGAGGACATTAAAACAAACATAAACCATCGAGAAGTAGCAGTATCGGTACTGATGGATGGTTTAAAAGAGTCATTGAAGACTAGGGTACAGACCACACAACCATGTTGGCGAGGTCTGTCTGTGGCTACTTTGAGAGAGGCTGCTATTGATCACGATAGGAACATCACCAGACACAGGGAACAACAAGGTGATAAATTAATGGCCGTAAGTATACAGGCCCTGACCAAAAGGCAGCCTTTGTTTGTATCACCAAACCCTGTGGGTAAGTCAAGTGTGGTTACTTGTTATTCTTGTCATAAACAGGGACACATGGCACGAGATTGTAGAATGAAGAATTCACGAAATTCATACCAACCCCCTAGACAACGACACGACACACGACATTGGGAGCAAGGTCCGCAGAAACGGAGTTATGAGCCACATGCAGGGGAAACAAAAAGATACCCCCCGAACAGAGACTGGCACGCCTCTGGTAGTTCCCAATTAACTCCGTAACAAGTAGTTGCTGCCAGCGGGATTCAGGGAGGTCACCATACCCAATAGGGGTGTGGCCATACCTGTAATCTGCAGCCAGTAAAATTGATTGCAAGCCTTGGAAGTGAACCCGAAATTGCAATCAATGTAGCTGGTAAATCATTAAACTTTCTTGTAGATACGGGGGCGGCCAAATCAGTGATAAATTCGACAGTGGGCATGAGAACCACTGGTAAGACAATTCCAGCCATAGGGGTAACGGGAGTAGTCCAGCACTACCCTGTTAGCAAACCAGCAGAGATTACAATAGGGCCTTTACATACCAAGCATTCCTTTTTGCTGGCTGCATCGGCACCGACTAATCTCCTGGGAAGAGACTTACTGTGTAAAATGGGGTGCGTCATTTATTGTACTCCTGAAGGTGTATTCTTGGACATACCTGAGAATCACGCTCAGGAAGTGCGAGACATGTTAGACTCCCCGTCAAAATTAATGTCACATACCATTATGACAAATAGGACTCCCTCCCAAGTAGAAGAAATGACATCTCAGATACCAGAGTCACTTTGGACTAAAGATGGACAGGACACTGGATTAATGGCAAACGTAGCTCCGGTAGTTGTACAAGTAAAAGATGGTAGGATAGCTCCAAAAATCCCACAGTACCCTCTGAAGCCAGAGGTGGAGTTAGGAGTTTACCCAGTAATAGAGCGCTTGCTACAACAGGGCATTCTGGTAAGAACGTCCAGCACTGCTAATAGTCCCATCTTCCCTGTGAAAAAGAGTGGGGGGAGGGGTTACAGGCTAGTGCAGGATCTAAGGGGGATTAACAAAATAGTTGAGAGCCAGTTCCCCGTAGTGCCAAATCCAGCTGTCATCCTAATGCAAATCCCTCCCACTGCGAAATTTTTCACTGTTATTGACCTCTGCTCCGCTTTCTTTTCGGTACCTCTGCACCCTGACAGTCAATATTTGTTTGCATTTACATACAGAGGAGTCCAATACACATGGACTCGATTACCACAAGGATTCATAGATTGCCCAAGTATATTTTCTCAGGCTTTGCATGATTGTTTACAGTCTTTCCAACCAGTGAGTGGATCAGTATTAATACAGTACGTGGATGATCTACTACTGTGTTCTGATTCATTGGAAGCATCCCTGAAGGATACGAAACAGCTCCTGTTTCATCTTTCAGACACAGGACACAAGGTTTCCAAAGACAAGTTGCAATTATGCCAAACTAAGGTAAAATATTTGGGACACTGTCTAACACAAGGACTGAGACACCTGACCGCTGATAGAATTCAAGCAATTAGAGACATGACTCTGCCACAAACCCAGCAACAGATCAGAACATTTTTAGGAATGTGTGGGTATTGCCGTAATTGGATCCCAGGGTTTTCCATTTTAGCGTTACCCTTGCAGGAGATGGTCTCCTCAAACAAACCTGATCGGATTTCGCATACAGACGAGTCTGAGACAGCATTTGAGAGACTTAAACAGTGCCTAACGCAGGCACCAGCATTAGGTATGCCTGACTATGGGAAACCCTTTGAACTATACGGAACAGAAAGTGCTGGTTGCGCGGCAGGCGTACTAACCCAAAAGCACGGTGATGCCAGCAGGCCAGTAGCATATTACAGCGCTCAGCTAGACACGGTAGCGCGATCCCTCCCCACATGCTTGCGAAGCGTTGCTGCGATAGCATTGCTAGTAACGAAAAGCGAAGACGTCGTGCTAGGTCACAACCTCACAATTCATACACCACATGCAGTGTCAGCCTTGTTAAATTCTGCCCAAACCAGGCACGTCTCATCAGCGCGGTTTACAAGATGGGAATTGGCACTAATGGCCCCCGTAAACATCACCATAAGGAGATGCAGTGCATTAAATCCTGCAACATATCTCCCAGGTGTGCCTGGACAGGCACAAAGGGTGGAGGATGAGAGTGGTGGGGAAGGAGAATTTAACACAAAGGAAGACACTCATGATTGTATGGAATATTTGACCCAAAATTTTACCGCAAGGCCTGACATCAGTGACAACCCACTGGAAGACGTAGAACTTACGTTCTACACGGACGGTAGTTGTCATAGACAGTCAGACTCGGGAGACTTGTGTACTGGATACGCAGTCGTAGATGACCAAGGCACCATAGAAGCGGAACCGCTAGGCCCACCTCACTCAGCCCAGGTTGCTGAACTGGTCGCCCTAACCAGAGCATGTGAATTGGCTAAGGGCAAATCAGCCAATATCTACACCGATTCTAGATACGCATTCGGGGTAGTCCATGATTTTGGAGCCCTATGGCGCCTCAGAAATTTCATGACGGCAGCTGGTACACCGGTAGCGCATGCAGCTCACATAAAAAGGCTTCTAACAGCGATACAGGAACCCGACAGAGTGGCTGTTATCAAATGTAAAGCACATACATATAGCCAAGACCCAGTATCACTTGGTAACAGCCGAGCAGACGAAGCTGCTAAATTAGCAGCTGCTACCCCCAGACAGACAGACACCACACAACTGATGGTATTTAATACCATCAACACACAGAAGTTGTGTGAAATGCAAAATTTGTGTTCCACACAGGAAAAGGCAGTCTGGAAGGCAAAGGGATATGGCCAGGAGTCCTCAGGACTCTGGATGGATGGACATGGTAAACCAGTGGCCCCCAGAGCATATCTTCCATGTTTGGCTGAAGCAGCTCACGGGCTGACTCATCTAGGCAAGGAAGGGATGTGCAAGTTGGTAAGAGCATATTGGTGCGCCCCAGGATTCTCCTCTCATGCGAGTAAAAGAGCCATGTCATGCCTTACCTGTTTGAGAAAGAATATTGGAAAGGCAATACCTACAGAACCATCCCATATCCCACCTGCCGGCGGCCCTTTCCAGGTAATACAGATTGACTTCATTCAATTACCCCCTTGTCGAAATTTGAAATATGTACTTGTTTGTATAGATGTTTTTTCAAATTGGGTCGAAGCATTTCCGGCGGCCACAAATACCGCTATGTTTACTGCTAAGAAAATTGTGCAGGAATTTGTATGTAGATATGGTATCCCTAGAATAATCGAAAGTGATAGGGGTACCCATTTTACAGGTGATGTCTTTCAAGGAATGTGTAAATTGATGGGAATTGATAGCAAGCTGCACACTCCATACCGTCCACAGGCGAGTGCGAAAGTGGAAAGAGTGAACAGCACTATTAAAAATAAACTGAGTAAAGTGATGGCAGAGACAGGATTGACATGGCCAGAAGCTTTACCCATTGTACTGTACAGCATCAGAACCACTCCTAGGTCCCCTCTTAATCTGTCTCCCTTTGAAATCTTGTTTGGTCGACAACCGCATGTCATGATTAACCCTCAGGATGATTTGAAATGTAACAATGAAGTGACTGTAAAATACTTGATTAACATGAGTAAACAGTTGAGGAATCAAAATGATAATCTGAAGTTAGTGATTCCTGATTTACCAGATAGTAATTGTCATGACATTGAACCTGGGGATTATGTAATGATACGGAATTTTCTACGCTCAGGTTGCCTTATTGACAGATGGGAAGGACCATACCAGGTCTTATTGACTAGCACTACAGCATTGAAGGTTGCTGAGAGAGAGACTTGGGTTCATTCGTCCCACTGTAAAAAGGTTGCTGATCCAGAGAGGTCCCGTGATAAGGAACAGACGGTAGAGGTTGTATCACTGGAGTGTCTGTTCCAGGAAGATTGAGGCGGCACCTGAGCATTGAAAATCACCAGACCAAAAGCAGTTGTCGATCCCCTGTTCCCTTTTATTGTTTTTCTCCAACTCCCCATCCCCTCTCCCTCAAATTATTTTTTTTCCCCTTCTCATTCTTCTCCGTTTCCTCCTACAAGATGGACTTGCCCCAAGAGACTGTGATCCGGATTTTCCTGTTGACCATGATGTTGACCAGAGCAGTCTGTTCCGGCGAGAGTACCATGGAGGTCGAGAGAGGTTCTGGAATGGGTTCTGATGATAAAGATGGAGGCGTAGTTTTCCAAGAACAACTTAACCAACAAGTAAAGGCGAGTATCAGAAAACGATCCGATAGCATTGACCATAGAAGGAATTGTGAAGGATTGTTAGCTGAAGAAAACTGTATCTGTCGGCTCTGTAACAATGTCATTGAGGATGGGTGCATAAAGAAATGCCAATCCAGTTTTAATATCCATATGGACCGGCATCCATTGAGTGACTATCACTCCTTAGTGGGTAGTGTGTTAAATAAAACAGATTGTTGGGTATGCTCTCAAGTACCTCAAGGTCATAGCAAATCAGGGCTAGTACCATTTCCTTTAACGATAGGGGAGGTACTTGAGTTAAGTGGTGGGAGACCGGTGGACAGGAGGTTTAATATCTCCAGCCCTCCTAGTTTGAAGCTCCACCAATACCATGTGGATAGGTCCCTATTATGTTTTAACATCTCCAATCCCCGAAAGCCGGGAAATTGGGAAGTGTCATGGAGTAATCAGACCATGACCTTTTCGCATAGAGCAGATAGAATGCCTACAGATACAGAGCTTGTACGCCACATAGCCAGTAGAGGAAAATCTTTCCGGTATAGGTATACCTTAGGAAATAGGATTACTAGAGTTGGAGAGGTATCACCAGGATACTGTGCACATATCGTACAACCTGATACGTGTACTAAGCAGATGGAAGAATTAGGGTTAGGAGATTTCACATGGAAGGTGTGTAATATGGTTATGTCCTACTCCGTCCCATATGTTCTCCCCGATGATGCATATTTCATATGCGGGAGAAAGGCGTACAAGTGGCTTGCCCCAAACTCTGAAGGATTGTGTTATATTGGAAAAGTACTGCCTGAAGTAATGACTGTATCACATGACAAAATGAAAGACATACACCGTGGTGCCCAAGCTCCTTATACTCACACCCATTACGAGCACGTTGTTAAGAGGCACCTGATAGAGAAGACAGAGCATCCGGCCTCTGATCTGATAAGTGAATCCACCGGGATTCAATTCTTAATCGCGTTAGATTTCACCCGCACCGCTAGAGGAGTGCTGAATTATAAATACATATCGGCGCTCGCAAATTTGTTAGATAATATCACTGAAATGTATGATGACACATTTAGGTATACTGGAAGGGAACTTCAAGCTTACAAAACAGAACTGGTACAGCATAGAATGGTTCTCAATTACCTCACAGCAGTGACAGGCGGATATTGTGTCACACTGGCAACACAATACGGCGTGAAATGTTGCACATATATTACGAATAGCACCGAGGACCCGGTCGAGGTCATAGACCAAAAGATGGACGATATTATCCAACTAAAGTGGGAATTTCGCAGGAGACACAATCTCACTCTTGCTGCTGTAGGTAATGAGCTGACTGGTTGGGTGTCATGGTTGAACCCGCGAAATTGGTTCTCTGGTTTAGGAGAATGGGCTCAAGGAGTCATAATGGATGTTGGGAAGTTTCTCCTATGTATCTTAGGTGTTGTCATATCGATTGGATTGATATTTAGATGCGGTCAGGCTTTAATGAAGTGCAAACATCGTACAAGGGTAATGAGTTTAAGGAGTGAGGAAACTGTAATTCCAATGGATTTGATTTATGACCCAACGGTAGAAACAATGATGTAATGAAAATGCGATTATACGGTCCGTTTCTTTCACCTGTTTTTTCGTTTTCTCCAAGGTAAAAAGACCCACTTGGACGAGGAATTTGATGAGCCGGTATACAGACAACAGAGGGATTAAAGAAGAAGTTTTGACAACCTGATACACAGATTCTTGATGAACTATGCCATGGATCCCCAGTTTCCCTAGAAATTTTAAAATTACGCTAGCCCAACACTTTTGTAAATCTATGGACATTGACAGCTTTTGCTCGCACCTTATGGGCAAAAGCACAAAGAAGACTGCATTCAACAGACACCAAACAAGACCTCAATCGACGAATGTACATTTACCTGACATAGAATACCACTGCATTTACCGTAATTATGTCTTTTCTTCATCTCTACAACCTTCAGGTAATTACACACATAGTATAGGGAATACAGGCACAGATATCAGCAATCACATATTCCCCCATTCATGTATCATCAACTAAAATGTGCTCCCCATTTTGTTCAAAATCCGAAAAGAGCTCGGTAAAGTTTGACAGCCCATCCACAGACCCGTACCACGGGATAAGAAGGAATTCAAATGTATACTTCGCAATACCTCGAAGCTTGATTTAAAACACGTACGGCACGATGATACATGACCCCCAAGCACGGATTCATACACACATGCTTCTGCTATCTCACTAGGTCATACCCTTTTCCTACCTTCTCCTCTCCTCCCCTACCCAACCATGTAAATGTATTAACCCCTGACATATATTTTTCTCTTTTGAAATGTTTTAGAAGGTGGCAGTTATTATTGACTGCCAAAGGGTGGACTGTCAAAGTCAGAAAAATATCTCTATACACACTGCCATATTTGCACCTCATTCTGGTCCGCGCTGCGCATGCGTGCGCTCTCCCGTGCGTGCGCATACTCACAGTCGCGGGCACCCGCAGGCGCACGGTATGCGTATTTACGGTAGAGTTTATGTGATCGTAGCGTGCGACTCAATCGTTACATATTTTCACTATATAATGTATTTTGTAGATCATGGTCCCTTTGATAGATTCTGAAAGTTTAGTTAACATAGCATGTTCCTGAACAGAGAGATCCCTCTTTGTATTGTACGAAGGGTCTAACAGGGGTCATACAGTGGTGTTTGGTACCCATCGGAAGAGTATTTAAATAGCAATATTCCGGTGTTGGTTTGGAGCGGATTAATCGCTCATGCGAATAGTTATGGACATAAGAAGTTTATGTCCATTTACTATTATTTGTTCTTATTTAGTCATGCGGCGGGAAACTCAGTATCCCACCCACCTGAACAGTTGGAAGCAGTCACAGCCCACCTGTATGAATCAACCTATGACCTTTTGTTATAATGCGAAGCCGAATTCCTGTGTCCAATGAACAATGAGATTGTAGGGACCATTGAATTGTATTGTGTGTGGGGCATAAATAGGCAGGCCGACCATATCCAGTTCACTCTCTTCAACGGTTCTCATTGCTGATAATCGGGAGCTGGATATCGAGGCGCATGCGATCGTTTCCCCTTGTGCGTAAGTGTTTCTCCGCAATCATATTGATCTTCTTGTTATTCCGAGCCAATCTCTCTCAATTTCTCGATCTCTCTCTCTCCTTCTCTTTCTCTCTCATTTTCCTTTAAATTGTATTGTATTGTATTTCCTGTGTAGTTATCTGGTTAGGTAGTCTATGTTATATTGTAGTGTATGACTTGTATTGTGTTTAACTCTTTTGCAAGTATAGCATTCATAATATATATTTTAGGCGTTGGACCCTGAGCACGGTATCTGTGTGTTTCTTATAGTATTAAGTATTCTCAGAGCGTCGGTGACGCTCGAACAGCTTTAAAGGTAATAAGGTTATACTGTGTTGCATTTACACTCTAACATTACACTAAGGTTTTACTGCACAATACACTGTTTATGGTTTAGATACAAAGGTTTAATATAGTGAGCGTCAGCGCCGCTGGTGATCTCCTCGTGGTCCCGAGCGTCCGCTACGCTATAGCGAATCATTACTTTAGTCAACAGCCAATAACGTGCCTGCCTGTGATCTCTTGGCCGTGAGTGAATGTGACGCTTGAGCGTCTCGATCACGGCAAAGCGATTGTTACGCAACTAGCGTACCCTTACGGTACTTCATACGTAGATAGCGTACAGTGTTCTTAGACCTCATAAAGGGTATTATATACGATAAATATTTAGCTTTATCAATTGCGGGCTCGTCCTGTCCTTCACATATCTACACTAGGTAATTTCAGCAGACATTATCCAGCAGCAAAGGGCGGGAGATCATATTCCTCGTAGTGCTGTTTGGATAAGCGTCTGCTTCTCTTAGTAAAGGGTGCTTAAGGAATCCGGGAACCGGAGGTAAGAACAAAACAATAGTGTCTTTTTAAAACTGTTTATTTTTTTTCTGTCTTGCGTACACACGCACGCACACATATATATCTGCATTTCCTTTTCATTGGTGTATTTTCGTATGTCACTCTCCTGTTTGCCAGTTCTATAGTTGATAAACGTGCTTAGAGAGATTTGTCACTATTTCATAGTTTAAGAGTAAAGGTAATATAGTTAAAGTATAGACAAACACACAGCTGTGCCTGAGAGACAAGGCGAAGTCAGTGTGGTGCGCGGTAGATGATAAAGGATCATCTACATTGATAAACGTATAAATTGTGTTACGGTGGATCTTTGCTTTGCGTACACGTGTCTCTAACAAAAGACTGAGACTTGCGTACGCAATCCAAGGGCCGACGCACGCAGCGTATATTACGCAACGGAGCGTACGGGTACGCCCACGTAACTCAAATCACAAGTTTTTTTTTTCTCTCCTCTCAACGCGATAAGTAGCGCCACGCGGTAAATAACGCCAGGCGATAAATCGCGCAAATCTATTTTTTTTACATTCCAAATTTAAATTAACAGATCCTTCTCCTAATTGGTAACACATCTGGTCTAAAGAAAAAATTTCTGCGCAGAAATAGAAATAGAAACAAAAGTGTATATGCGGTGAATGAGTGTTTGTTTTTACAATTTTAAAGGTTGAACCACAAGAAAAGTCGAGTACTCGTGAGGTACATGCGTGTAAGTGACGTACACGGTGGCTAGGGAGGCATCCCTGGTTAAATATACAATTTGAGCATTA
Organism: Pseudophryne corroboree; assembly: GCF_028390025.1. NCBI lineage: Eukaryota > Metazoa > Chordata > Amphibia > Anura > Myobatrachidae > Pseudophryne > Pseudophryne corroboree. The sequence continues at coordinate 797,282,621 of NC_086448.1, forward strand.
GAGTGTAGCAGACCAGGAGGTCATACTGTAACAGACCAGGAGGTCATAACAGACCAGCAGGTTCAGGTACAGCAGACAAGGAAGTCCGCTATACAGTCCACAGGCACAACACCAAGAAAGGGTTGGTGCAACACCCATATAGGCCATATAAGCTCTGGCTGAAGGAATTCGCAGCCGAAATTTTCGATTCCGTTGGTCGCTCAGTACATAAGATTAGTTGCTTGTGTACTAAACGATTGTACCGCACGTAATTGTGTGCATTAGTAAACCTGACCGGTACTATTTGTGTACGAAGGTCATAAACGCTATTTGTACATTCTAACGTGATTTGTGTAATTTTTTTTATTTTAAGGGAAGTTCGCTGCTCACTCAGGAACTATCCAGCAACCAATAGTTACTGGAAAGAGTAAGTGTTCTTCGGATCACCCTCACAGGTTCCAGTAAATAGAGGTTCAGGTCGCAGGGGCCCTAGGTCGAGTACGCCAGCACCATATCGGTGTGATCAGGTCGTATTGGTCGGCGTGGGCGAGTGAGTGGGGTACTCGGTAAACCGCCACCGTCAGCCTATTTTGGACATTTGGTTTGCGTAAGGGTTGGCTGGATAAAGCAACACTTTCGAACTATGGGGGCCACTTGTTCAGGTAGGGGGCGATCAACCTCGGTTCGGGTTGATTCAGTGAACCGACCAATTGGGTCGGCAAGGTATGTAATGTGTGAGAAATACGGAAGTCACACAGAAGCTTTATGTGATGAATGGGAGAGAATGACAGTACATGACGGGGAGAAATTCCCAAGAGTAGGTAGCTTCAGCTCAGAAGTGTTACAAAATTTAAGGAGGAGGATATGTCTCATTAAATCAACAAAGAGACGAATCAAACATTACGATTATTTGCAGTTGTGGCAACAGGAAGGTGACATACAGAGAGGATTGGCTCAAGCGGCGGGATCTGGCTCGATCAGAAAACTGATAGCCACGGCCCCACCGCCACCATATATATCAGGAGAAAAATTGGTTGCGGAGAATGACGCATTAAGGTGTAACAAACAACAAACTCTTAGCAACTGTGTAAATGTTAAAGATAATGTTAACCAATTAACCAATGCAAGTATTAACCCGTGCAAGTTGTACCCTGTTTTGAACTTCCCTCAGGAGTGTGATCAAGAGGACGAATCGGCAACAATTTCAGCGCTCTCTCTAGCAGCCACCATAGCAGAGACCACAGTAGGCACAGCTCCACCCCCGAGATTAGTAACAAAGGCCCCTAGCGGAGGGATAGGTGAGGTCGTATCAACAGGTAAGTACGGCACCATACACTATGCTGAAACTATTTCACCACAGCCTATAGAATCTACACAGAATGAGGTTGTTAGAGTTAATCCCGTTAGAGTAATAGCAGTGCCAAATGGGAAAACAGACACATCAGGAGCCACTCCCATTAGAAACATTGCCATGTACACCCCATTTTCCCGAATGGAATTAAGGACCATAGTGTCTGAATTCCCTGACCCTAGAAAAGACTTAGTTGCCAGTCAAAAATACATCAGAGACTTAGGTAACACTGTAGAGCCCAACAATAAAGACTGGCAGATATTGCTGAGAGCATGTTTACCCTCCAATGTTGACGCAACTCAATTTTTAGCTGATTGCGGATTAGATCAGGATGTACCTCTTACAGATGTGTACAACAAAGATAATGTAAAAAGAATAAGCTTACAGTTAAAAGAGTATTTCCCAGCGGTAGTCAGATGGAACAAGATATTCTCCATTAAACAGAAGGAGTCAGAGACAGCTGCAGAGTATTTTCACAGAGCATTATCAGAAATGGCAAAATACACAGGCATAGAGGACATTAAAACAAACATAAACCATCGAGAAGTAGCAGTATCGGTACTGATGGATGGTTTAAAAGAGTCATTGAAGACTAGGGTACAGACCACACAACCATGTTGGCAAGGTCTGTCTGTGGCTACTTTGAGAGAGGCTGCTATTGATCACGATAGGAACATCACCAGACACAGGGAACAACAAGGTGATAAATTAATGGCCGTAAGTATACAGGCCCTGACCACAAGGCAGCCTTTGTTTGTATCACCAAACCCTGTGGGTAAGTCAAGTGTGGTTACTTGTTATTCTTGTCATAAACAGGGACACATGGCACGAGATTGTTGAATGAAGAATTCACGAAATTCATACCAACCCCCTAGACAACGACACGACACACGACATTGGGAGCAAGGTCCGCAGAAACGGAGTTATGAGCCACATGCAGGGGAAACAAAAAGATACCCCCCGAACAGAGACTGGCACGCCTCTGGTAGTTCCCAATTAACTCCGTCACAAGTAGTTGCTGCCAGCGGGATTCAGGGAGGTCACCATACCCAATAGGGGTGTGGCCATACCTGTAATCTGCAGCCAGTAAAATTGATTGCAAGCCTTGGAAGTGAACCCGAAATTGCAATCAATGTAGCTGGTAAATCATTAAACTTTCTTGTAGATACGGGGGCGGCCAAATCAGTGATAAATTCGACAGTGGGCATGAGAACCACTGGTAAGACAATTCCAGCCATAGGGGTAACGGGAGTAGTCCAGCACTACCCTGTTAGCAAACCAGCAGAGATTACAATAGGGCCTTTACATACCAAGCATTCCTTTTTGCTGGCTGCATCGGCACCGACTAATCTCCTGGGAAGAGACTTACTGTGTAAAATGGGGTGCGTCATTTATTGTACTCCTGAAGGTGTATTCTTGGACATACCTGAGAATCACGCTCAGGAAGTGCGAGACATGTTAGACTCCCCGTCAAAATTAATGTCACATACCATTATGACAAATAGGACTCCCTCCCAAGTAGAAGAAATGACATCTCAGATACCAGAGTCACTTTGGACTAAAGATGGACAGGACACTGGATTAATGGCAAACGTAGCTCCGGTAGTTGTACAAGTAAAAGATGGTAGGATAGCTCCAAAAATCCCACAGTACCCTCTGAAGCCAGAGGTGGAGTTAGGAGTTTACCCAGTAATAGAGCGCTTGCTACAACAGGGCATTCTGGTAAGAACGTCCAGCACTGCTAATAGTCCCATCTTCCCTGTGAAAAAGAGTGGGGGGAGGGGTTACAGGCTAGTGCAGGATCTAAGGGGGATTAACAAAATAGTTGAGAGCCAGTTCCCCGTAGTGCCAAATCCAGCTGTCATCCTAATGCAAATCCCTCCCACTGCGAAATTTTTCACTGTTATTGACCTCTGCTCCGCTTTCTTTTCGGTACCTCTGCACCCTGACAGTCAATATTTGTTTGCATTTACATACAGAGGAGTCCAATACACATGGACTCGATTACCACAAGGATTCATAGATAGCCCAAGTATATTTTCTCAGGCTTTGCATGATTGTTTACAGTCTTTCCAACCAGTGAGTGGATCAGTATTAATACAGTACGTGGATGATCTACTACTGTGTTCTGATTCATTGGAAGCATCCCTGAAGGATACGAAACAGCTCCTGTTTCATCTTTCAGACACAGGACACAAGGTTTCCAAAGACAAGTTGCAATTATGCCAAACTAAGGTAAAATATTTGGGACACTGTCTAACACAAGGACTGAGACACCTGACCGCTGATAGAATTCAAGCAATTAGAGACATGACTCTGCCACAAACCCAGCAACAGATCAGAACATTTTTAGGAATGTGTGGGTATTGCCGTAATTGGATCCCAGGGTTTTCCATTTTAGCGTTACCCTTGCAGGAGATGGTCTCCTCAAACAAACCTGATCGGATTTCGCATACAGACGAGTCTGAGACAGCATTTGAGAGACTTAAACAGTGCCTAACGCAGGCACCAGCATTAGGTATGCCTGACTATGGGAAACCCTTTGAACTATACGGAACAGAAAGTGCTGGTTGCGCGGCAGGCGTACTAACCCAAAAGCACGGTGATGCCAGCAGGCCAGTAGCATATTACAGCGCTCAGCTAGACACGGTAGCGCGATCCCTCCCCACATGCTTGCGAAGCGTTGCTGCGATAGCATTGCTAGTAACGAAAAGCGAAGACGTCGTGCTAGGTCACAACCTCACAATTCATACACCACATGCAGTGTCAGCCTTGTTAAATTCTGCCCAAACCAGGCACGTCTCATCAGCGCGGTTTACAAGATGGGAATTGGCACTAATGGCCCCCGTAAACATCACCATAAGGAGATGCAGTGCATTAAATCCTGCAACATATCTCCCAGGTGTGCCTGGACAGGCACAAAGGGTGGAGGATGAGAGTGGTGGGGAAGGAGAATTTAACACAAAGGAAGACACTCATGATTGTATGGAATATTTGACCCAAAATTTTACCGCAAGGCCTGACATCAGTGACAACCCACTGGAAGACGTAGAACTTACGTTCTACATGGACGGTAGTTGTCATAGACAGTCAGACTCGGGAGACTTGTGTACTGGATACGCAGTCGTAGATGACCAAGGCACCATAGAAGCGGAACCGCTAGGCCCACCTCACTCAGCCCAGGTTGCTGAACTGGTCGCCCTAACCAGAGCATGTGAATTGGCTAAGGGCAAATCAGCCAATATCTACACCGATTCTAGATACGCATTCGGGGTAGTCCATGATTTCGGAGCCCTATGGCGCCTCAGAAATTTCATGACGGCAGCTGGTACACCGGTAGCGCATGCAGCTCACATAAAAAGGCTTCTAACAGCGATACAGGAACCCGACAGAGTGGCTGTTATCAAATGTAAAGCACATACATATAGCCAAGACCCAGTATCACTTGGTAACAGCCGAGCAGACGAAGCTGCTAAATTAGCAGCTGCTACCCCCAGACAGACAGACACCACACAACTGATGGTATTTAATACCATCAACACACAGAAGTTGTGTGAAATGCAAAATTTGTGTTCCACACAGGAAAAGGCAGTCTGGAAGGCAAAGGGATATGGCCAGGAGTCCTCAGGACTCTGGACGGATGGACATGGTAAACCAGTGGCCCCCAGAGCATATCTTCCATGTTTGGCTGAAGCAGCTCACGGGCTGACTCATCTAGGCAAGGAAGGGATGTGCAAGTTGGTAAGAGCATATTGGTGCGCCCCAGGATTCTCCTCTCATGCGAGTAAAAGAGCCATGTCATGCCTTACCTGTTTGAGAAAGAATATTGGAAAGGCAATACCTACAGAACCATCCCATATCCCACCTGCCGGCGGCCCTTTCCAGGTAATACAGATTGACTTCATTCAATTACCCCCTTGTCGAAATTTGAAATATGTACTTGTTTGTATAGATGTTTTTTCAAATTGGGTCGAAGCATTTCCGGCGGCCACAAATACCGTTATGTTTACTGCTAAGAAAATTGTGCAGGAATTTGTATGTAGATATGGTATCCCTAGAATAATCGAAAGTGATAGGGGTACCCATTTTACAGGTGATGTCTTTCAAGGAATGTGTAAATTGATGGGAATTGATAGCAAGCTGCACACTCCATACCGTCCACAGGCGAGTGCGAAAGTGGAAAGAGTGAACAGCACTATTAAAAATAAACTGAGTAAAGTGATGGCAGAGACAGGATTGACATGGCCAGAAGCTTTACCCATTGTACTGTACAGCATCAGAACCACTCCTAGGTCCCCTCTTAATCTGTCTCCCTTTGAAATCTTGTTTGGTCGACAACCGCATGTCATGATTAACCCTCAGGATGATTTGAAATGTAACAATGAAGTGACTGTAAAATACTTGATTAACATGAGTAAACAGTTGAGGAATCAAAATGATAATCTGAAGTTAGTGATTCCTGATTTACCAGATAGTAATTGTCATGACATTGAACCTGGGGATTATGTAATGATACGGAATTTTCTACGCTCAGGTTGCCTTATTGACAGATGGGAAGGACCATACCAGGTCTTATTGACTAGCACTACAGCATTGAAGGTTGCTGAGAGAGAGACTTGGGTTCATTCGTCCCACTGTAAAAAGGTTGCTGATCCAGAGAGGTCCCGTGATAAGGAACAGACGGTAGAGGTTGTATCACTGGAGTGTCTGTTCCAGGAAGATTGAGGCGGCACCTGAGCATTGAAAATCACCAGACCAAAAGCAGTTGTCGATCCCCTGTTCCCTTTTATTGTTTTTCTCCAACTCCCCATCCCCTCTCCCTCAAATTATTTTTTTTCCCCTTCTCATTCTTCTCCGTTTCCTCCTACAAGATGGACTTGCCCCAAGAGACTGTGATCCGGATTTTCCTGTTGACCATGATGTTGACCAGAGCAGTCTGTTCCGGCGAGAGTACCATGGAGGTCGAGAGAGGTTCTGGAATGGGTTCTGATGATAAAGATGGAGGCGTAGTTTTCCAAGAACAACTTAACCAACAAGTAAAGGCGAGTATCAGAAAACGATCCGATAGCATTGACCATAGAAGGAATTGTGAAGGATTGTTAGCTGAAGAAAACTGTATCTGTCGGCTCTGTAACAATGTCATTGAGGATGGGTGCATAAAGAAATGCCAATCCAGTTTTAATATCCATATGGACCGGCATCCATTGAGTGACTATCACTCCTTAGTGGGTAGTGTGTTAAATAAAACAGATTGTTGGGTATGCTCTCAAGTACCTCAAGGTCATAGCAAATCAGGGCTAGTACCATTTCCTTTAACGATAGGGGAGGTACTTGAGTTAAGTGGTGGGAGACCGGTGGACAGGAGGTTTAATATCTCCAGCCCTCCTAGTTTGAAGCTCCACCAATACCATGTGGATAGGTCCCTATTATGTTTTAACATCTCCAATCCCCGAAAGCCGGGAAATTGGGAAGTGTCATGGAGTAATCAGACCATGACCTTTTCGCATAGAGCAGATAGAATGCCTACAGATACAGAGCTTGTACGCCACATAGCCAGTAGAGGAAAATCTTTCCGGTATAGGTATACCTTAGGAAATAGGATTACTAGAGTTGGAGAGGTATCACCAGGATACTGTGCACATATCGTACAACCTGATACGTGTACTAAGCAGATGGAAGAATTAGGGTTAGGAGATTTCACATGGAAGGTGTGTAATATGGTTATGTCCTACTCCGTCCCATATGTTCTCCCCGATGATGCATATTTCATATGCGGGAGAAAGGCGTACAAGTGGCTTGCCCCAAACTCTGAAGGATTGTGTTATATTTGAAAAGTACTGCCTGAAGTAATGACTGTATCACATGACAAAATGAAAGACATACACCGTGGTGCCCAAGCTCCTTATACTCACACCCATTACGAGCACGTTGTTAAGAGGCACCTGATAGAGAAGACAGAGCATCCGGCCTCTGATCTGATAAGTGAATCCACCGGGATTCAATTCTTAATCGCGTTAGATTTCACCCGCACCGCTAGAGGAGTGCTGAATTATAAATACATATCGGCGCTCGCAAATTTGTTAGATAATATCACTGAAATGTATGATGACACATTTAGGTATACTGGAAGGGAACTTCAAGCTTACAAAACAGAACTGGTACAGCATAGAATGGTTCTCAATTACCTCACAGCAGTGACAGGCGGATATTGTGTCACACTGGCAACACAATACGGCGTGAAATGTTGCACATATATTACGAATAGCACCGAGGACCCGGTCGAGGTCATAGACCAAAAGATGGACGATATTATCCAACTAAAGTGGGAATTTCGCAGGAGACACAATCTCACTCTTGCTGCTGTAGGTAATGAGCTGACTGGTTGGGTGTCATGGTTGAACCCGCGAAATTGGTTCTCTGGTTTAGGAGAATGGGCTCAAGGAGTCATAATGGATGTTGGGAAGTTTCTCCTATGTATCTTAGGTGTTGTCATATCGATTGGATTGATATTTAGATGCGGTCAGGCTTTAATGAAGTGCAAACATCGTACAAGGGTAATGAGTTTAAGGAGTGAGGAAACTGTAATTCCAATGGATTTGATTTATGACCCAACGGTAGAAACAATGATGTAATGAAAATGCGATTATACGGTCCGTTTCTTTCACCTGTTTTTTCGTTTTCTCCAAGGTAAAAAGACCCACTTGGACGAGGAATTTGATGAGCCGGTATACAGACAACAGAGGGATTAAAGAAGAAGTTTTGACAACCTGATACACAGATTCTTGATGAACTATGCCATGGATCCCCAGTTTCCCTAGAAATTTTAAAATTACGCTAGCCCAACACTTTTGTAAATCTATGGACATTGACAGCTTTTGCTCGCACCTTATGGGCAAAAGCACAAAGAAGACTGCATTCAACAGACACCAAACAAGACCTCAATCGACGAATGTACATTTACCTGACATAGAATACCACTGCATTTACCGTAATTATGTCTTTTCTTCATCTCTACAACCTTCAGGTAATTACACACATAGTATAGGGAATACAGGCACAGATATCAGCAATCACATATTCCCCCATTCATGTATCATCAACTAAAATGTGCTCCCCATTTTGTTCAAAATCCGAAAAGAGCTCGGTAAAGTTTGACAGCCCATCCACAGACCCGTACCACGGGATAAGAAGGAATTCAAATGTATACTTCGCAATACCTCGAAGCTTGATTTAAAACACGTACGGCACGATGATACATGACCCCCAAGCACGGATTCATACACACATGCTTCTGCTATCTCACTAGGTCATACCCTTTTCCTACCTTCTCCTCTCCTCCCCTACCCAACCATGTAAATGTATTAACCCCTGACATATATTTTTCTCTTTTGAAATGTTTTAGAAGGTGGCAGTTATTATTGACTGCCAAAGGGTGGACTGTCAAAGTCAGAAAAATATCTCTATACACACTGCCATATTTGCACCTCATTCTGGTCCGCGCTGCGCATGCGTGCGCTCTCCCGTGCGTGCGCATACTCACAGTCGCGGGCACCCGCAGGCGCACGGTATGCGTATTTACGGTAGAGTTTATGTGATCGTAGCGTGCGACTCAATCGTTACATATTTTCACTATATAATGTATTTTGTAGATCATGGTCCCTTTGATAGATTCTGAAAGTTTAGTTAACATAGCATGTTCCTGAACAGAGAGATCCCTCTTTGTATTGTACGAAGGGTCTAACAGGGGTCATACAGTGGTGTTTGGTACCCATCGGAAGAGTATTTAAATAGCAATATTCCGGTGTTGGTTTGGAGCGGATTAATCGCTCATGCGAATAGTTATGGACATAAGAAGTTTATGTCCATTTACTATTATTTGTTCTTATTTAGTCATGCGGCGGGAAACTCAGTATCCCACCCACCTGAACAGTTGGAAGCAGTCACAGCCCACCTGTATGAATCAACCTATGACCTTTTGTTATAATGCGAAGCCGAATTCCTGTGTCCAATGAACAATGAGATTGTAGGGACCATTGAATTGTATTGTGTGTGGGGCATAAATAGGCAGGCCGACCATATCCAGTTCACTCTCTTCAACGGTTCTCATTGCTGATAATCGGGAGCTGGATATCGAGGCGCATGCGATCGTTTCCCCTTGTGCGTAAGTGTTTCTCCGCAATCATATTGATCTTCTTGTTATTCCGAGCCAATCTCTCTCAATTTCTCTCTCTCTCTCTCTCTCCTTCTCTTTCTCTCTCATTTTCCTTTAAATTGTATTGTATTGTATTTCCTGTGTAGTTATCTGGTTAGGTAGTCTATGTTATATTGTAGTGTATGACTTGTATTGTGTTTAACTCTTTTGCAAGTATAGCATTCATAATATATATTTTAGGCGTTGGACCCTGAGCACGGTATCTGTGTGTTTCTTATAGTATTAAGTATTCTCAGAGCGTCGGTGACGCTCGAACAGCTTTAAAGGTAATAAGGTTATACTGTGTTGCATTTACACTCTAACATTACACTAAGGTTTTACTGCACAATACACTGTTTATGGTTTAGATACAAAGGTTTAATATAGTGAGCGTCAGCGCCGCTGGTGATCTCCTCGTGGTCCCGAGCGTCCGCTACGCTATAGCGAATCATTACTTTAGTCAACAGCCAATAACGTGCCTGCCTGTGATCTCTTGGCCGTGAGTGAACGTGACGCTTGAGCGTCTCGATCACGGCAAAGCGATTGTTACGCAACTAGCGTACCCTTACGGTACTTCATACGTAGATAGCGTACAGTGTTCTTAGACCTCATAAAGGGTATTATATACGATAAATATTTAGCTTTATCAACTGGCAGGAAAAAGAGGCAATTTGGAGGCCCTTGCACAAACTGGCTTTATTCTACCTAAGTTGCCCTCCCTCCAGTGTGTACTCCGAAAGAGTGTTTAGTGCCGCCGCTCACCTTGTCAGCAATCGGCGTACGAGGTTACTTCCAGAAAATGTGGAGAAGATGATGTTCATTAAAATAAATTATAATCAATTCCTCCTTGGAGACATTCACCAGCAGCAATTGCCTCCAGAAAGTACACGGGGATCTGAGATGGTGGATTCCAGTGGGGACGAATTAATAATCTGTGAGGAGGGGGATGTACACAGTGAAAGGGGTGATGAATCGGACGATGATGATGAGGTGGACATCTTGCCTCTGTAGAGCCAGTTTGTGCAAGGAGAGATTGCTTCTTTTTTGGTGGGGGCCCAAACCAACCAGTCATTTCAGTCACAGCCGTGTGGCAGACCCTGTCGCTGAAATGATGGGTTGGTTAAAGTGTGCATGTATTGTTTATACAACATAAGGACAATTCCATCTTGCACATATTTTTTCTTTCATTTTTCTTTGCGTCATGTGCTGTTTGGGGAGTATTTTTTGGAAGGGCCATCCTGCCTGACACTGCAGTGCCACTCCTAGATGGGCCAGTGTTAGGGTCTCCTGCCCTGTGCTGCCACGTCGTCATGGCAACCGGGAGACAAGTGCTAGCGGAGTAACCTGAGCGCAGCTGATACTCCGGTTCGGGTCTTTTGCTGTGCAGTGGTTACAGGCAGGGGATCCGGTGCTGGTTTTTGTGCTCACAGTCTGTGAGGTCTGAGGGGGGCGTGGACAGCACCTGCTTTATAAGGCCTCTTCTCAGGTTAAGCAGATGCTGCTGAATCTTTGTTGGTTAGTCAGTTCCTGAAAGTTAGCCAGTACTGTGTAGCTTTGTATTTGTTGTTGCTTACTGCAAATAGGCCTGGGGATTTGGTACTACACTCTGCCAATCCAGACCTAGCAGTAAGACTGGAGTCAGTCGTTTAGCCTGCTGAGGTTCTTTTGATATTCTGTGAACCCAGCAGGTTTGTGGCTGTACTTTCAGACCTGCCTGCTTAATCCTCTCTCACTGTGCAGGGTGTCCATGTGTCAGTTTAGTGGCAGTAAGCTGTACCTGGGCCCTGCAAGTGAGAATTAGGATTGTGGAGACTCTCCTTGTGTCTATTATTCCATCTCTGACCAAGGAGTTTACTGCCACACCCGTTGGTAACCCTTTAGGGTTTTGCTGTTGCCCTTAGCAACAGCATTTCGGGTTCTCTACGTATTAAAACACAACATCTTGCTTTTTCCATCTAAGCATTTCTAATACTAGGGAGACACCCAGTTTCTTAGCCTCTGGGCTTCTCTGTTCACTCTGTGTTGGTTTTGTTACCCTATCACCTTCTGTGTACGTTATGTCATATTTCCCAGTCTGTCTGTGAGTTCATTTGTTTTGCATCCCTCTCTGTTCAGACACCAGTACATTCCTGCAGGCACTGGTGTGCATAACAGCCAGGTGTTTGTGTCGGTCACTAGGGTCGCTTAGCTTACTCACACAGCTACCTCATTGCGCCTCTTTTTTTTCTTCTTTGCGTCACGTGCTGTTTGGGGAGTATTTTTTGGAAGGGCCATCCTGCCTGACACTGCAGTGCCACTCCTAGATGGGCCAGGTGTTTGTGTCGGCCACTAGGGTCGCTTAGCTTACTCACACAGCTACCTCATTGCGCCTCTTTTTGTTCTTCTTTGCGTCATGTGCTGTTTGGGCAGTATTTTTTGGAAGGGCCATCCTGCCTGACACTGCAGTGCCACTCCTAGATGGGCCAGGTGTTTGTGTCGGCCACTAGGGTCGCTTAGCTTACTCACACAGCTACCTCATTGCGCCTCTTTTTTTTCTTCTTTGCGTCATGTGCTGTTTGGGGAGTATTTTTTGGAAGGGCCATCCTGCGTGACACTGCAGTGCCACTCCTAGATGGGCCAGGTGTTTGTGTCGGCCACTAGGGTCGCTTAGCTTACTCACACAGCTACCTCATTGCGCCTCTTTTTTTTCTTCTTTGTGTCATGTGCTGTTTGGGGAGTATTTTTTGGAAGGGCCATCCTGCCTGACACTGCAGTGCCACTCCTAGATGGGCCAGGTGTTTGTGTCGGCCACTAGGGTCGCTTAGCTTACTCACACAGCTACCTCATTGCGCCTCTTTTTTTTCTTCTTTGCGTCATGTGCTGTTTGGGGAGTATTTTTTGGAAGGACCATCCTGCGTGACACTGCAGTGCCACTCCTAGTTGGGCCAGGTGTTTGTGTCGGCCACTAGGGTCGCTTAGCTTAGTCACACAGCTACCTCATTGCGCCTCTTTTTTTTCTTTGCGTCATGTGCTGTTTGGGGAGTATTTTTTGGAAGGGCCATCCTGCCTGACACTGCAGTGCCACTCCTAGATGGGCCAGGTGTTTGTGTCGGCCACTTGGGTCGCTTAGCTTAGCCATCCAGCGACCTCGGTGCAAATTTTAGGACTAAAAATAATATTGTGAGGTGTGATTGTGAGGTGTTCAGAATAGAATGAAAATGAGTGTAAATTATGGTTATTGAGGTTAATAATACTATGGGATCAAAATGACCCCCAAATTCAATGATTTAAGCTGTTTTTTAGGGTTTTTTGAAAAAAACACCCGAATCCAAAACACACCCGAATCCGACAAAAAAAATTCGGTGAGGTTTTGCCAAAACGCGTTTGTGACAGGACGATACCGTACGGAAGCACTCGCAGCTTCCGCGTCCCGTTGACTGCGCACAGAATGGAAGGTCAAGCCGCACGAGGCCTGACCACATAGGGGATTCCCGCTTACCGTCAGTAACCGCCTGTTACTGACTCCACCCACTGCGCTGTGGGCGGGTTCTCGCTGCCACCACCAAACTCCTAACCTGCCGTGGCGTTTGGAACCACGGTTCTGCTCTGTATGTGCCGACGCACTGCTTTACCACACCTGTGTGGTGTCGACGAATCCCCACTAGCCACTTGCTAGGCCTCTACCGGTAGCTGGCGGAAGGCGGAGCTTGGAGACATCAGGTGCTTCCCTGGACAGCCGGAGAACGGGGCTAGGTTTGGCCTAACCCTGTTGGTCACAAGATGAAGCAGTCTTCTTGAGGCAAAGGTGTTTATTGCTCAAATAACCTTTAAAAAGGCTCCTCCCTATTGCTAGGGGCAACAGCATACAATCAAGATCTTTTCAGCAGAAGAAGATGTTACAACTACCACTCCTATGGGCCAACTGCCCTTCTTTTATCCCTCTCCAAGACCCCTTACCACAGGGGGTAAGCCCACCCTGTGGTGTACAACCAATCAATGTTTACCCATGAGCTGTGCATGCTCTGGTCTCATGCACACCTAACATTGTTCCCTATGGACAGTGGGGAGTGGTCGGTCTCCTTTGTCTCTCCCATCTGGGAGAGCAGGCTACTCCCACGGTGCCGTTCAGTCTGGCTGGGGGGAAGTTTTCCCTCCTAAATCTGACTTCCAGAAACCTGCCCGGGACCCCTCTCACTGCCTGCAGCCTGGATTTGGGCTCCAGAGCTGGGCAGCCTGGCTCCCCGGTCCAGGTTTCCTGGCCACTACGGCTGATCTCCATGGAGCTCCACGAAACCACTCAGCTTGTTTCACAGCCAAGCTGCTTCTCTTTCTCCCTGTGCCCATTGGAACTGTGAGGCTGCATGGGAAAGCATTCCGTTTTTAGGGAAAAGGTCTGGGAGAATCCATCAGCCTGCACAGCTATGGATTCCCCCCTCCTGGGACACACAATCAAGTAAGTGCATTTTACCTTTACATACATTACATTTAAATCACACTGTACATGTTTATACATTTAAATACACTCTGAGCCTGCACAGGCTCCACATACCTAGGCACTGCATGTTTTACACAATGTCCTAACTACTGTGCCTCCCCTAGCCCTGCAGCCTGGCTGCTAGGGCTCTCTCTCAGTGCTGGAGGTATGGGGCTGGCTTCCCCCATCCTCCAGCCTGCCTTCCTGCCTCTGGGGTTCCAGGGAGCTGGCTCTCCCTGTCCCCCCAGTGTGGCACTACTTTTGTGGCCCCGCCGCACGCAGCGGCGCACCCCCCTGTACTGAAGTCCGGCGGCCCGGGACACTTGTCCCGGCCGCCGTGACCCTGGCTTGTTTCAGCGCTGAGGCGCCAGGAGCGTAGCTCCCGGACCCCAGCGCTCACCATCCTGCTGGGCAGCCTAATTTCACCCACGCCGCTAGGGAGCCGGCTAGCCCGGTCCCCCATGAGCGGCGCCTGTCTGGTAGCCTCGCTGCAGCGTCCGGCGGGGAGCCGGGCTGCAGCGCACCCCCCTCGCCGGCTAGCAGCCCGGGACGTCTGTCCCGGCTGCTGCGGCTGGCCACCCGTGCTGGGCTGAGGCGCTGGGAGCAGAGCTCCCGGCGCCCAGCGGCGGCTCTCACATAGATCACTGCAGCGGGAGCCGAGCTCCCAGCCGCAGCGCTCACCCTTCTCCCCGGCGCGCACACTCCAGTGCGCCCGGGGCTACACTGACCGCTGCCGGGAGCGGAGCTCCCGGACTCCGGCGGTCAGCGGCTGCCCTCTCCCCCGGCGTGCACACTCTGCTGAGCGCGCCGGGGGGCTGTCCTCCCTGCCGTGGTCTCCGGAGAGGTCCGGGACCACGGCACAGTTTAAAATTACAATTTAAACATATTTTTACAAACACGGCGCCTAGCGCCCAACACAATTCAAATTTGGCGCCAAGCGCCCCTTTGTCTTTAAAAATGGCGCCGGGCACTAGGGGTTAACCCCTTCAGTGCTGCAGGCGGCCATTTGCCTCGTGGCTGGGGCTCTCCGGCCACACTGTTCGAACCCAAAACACGGCCGCGGAACCAAACCCAAAACCAAAACACAAAACCCGAAAAATTTCCGGTGCACATCACTACTGTTCTAATATAGTTGCAGAGGAACTGGGGGCAAAATATCTATCTATCTATCTATCTATCTATCTATCTATCTATCTATCTATCTATATATACAGTGGAAGCTCAATAATTTTATACAGTGCTTTGTAATAAGTTGGTGCTGTATAAATATAATATAAACAGTGTGGGAGGAAATCTTGAAAGCAGTTGTTCTACTAGCTCACTAATTTATTGACCAGCGCTGCGTTTGATCTTATAAAGCTTTACCAGCGTCTCTTCCCTTTTACTAGCCGCAGTACGCTGTAAAACTTCCAAACGGGACTCACACTGTGTGAACTAATAAAAAGTAACAAACGCAGACACAGGAACACAAATTAGTGGCCCTATTTATTTCAACTTTTCATTACCAAGTAGAAGAGAGAACTTTTATCGTGTAGTTTATTTTACAGGAACTTGTTTCATATTTTAGCCTATTTCTTTTTTTTATAGAACTGTTTAAAGTTGTTTCAGCTGTTAAAACGTGATTCCTGAATAAATGAAATGTAGATCGTTTAATAATGTTGAGCATATAAACCAAGCGCAGATAGCAGAAAGACTTTCTTTTCTATCATCCCTTTGTTATCCTTATTTTTATTCTTTGTATGACTTCAAATTTTACAAGTTTCAGCTGGAGACCCTTGAAGTGGTTTATTACATACAGTGGTCTTCAAAGCAATGCGTTGACCCTTATCTACTCTATAACTCTCATCAATAACACGACCCGGCTAAGTATATTTGCATTGTACTGTTGCAATAACAATTTATACAACTTTCCTTAATAAAACGAGCGTAAACACAAACAGCATGTGCTGCAAGTTATTACTATAGCCGCACCGCGGATAGCTTGACTAGAGGACAATGGCTCCACTGTAGAGAAAACATTGCAATCTAACTTATATTTACATTGCGTGCAAAACAATTTTCCCCAAATCTATACTGTGGAACAACACGCCATTTAGTGTGCTCTCGGAAATTACTTTTGACACAGTAGTTGGTTGTTGAATGTTTTGTGACATATATTTAGGGTACGAATTAAATTACTCCTTGTCGTGCCTTGATTTCTAGTTTATGTTCTCATTTTGTCCGGAACTAATTCCAGTCTAGATCCACTTACGGTAAAAGCCAGGAACTCCGATCCTGCTGGCAAACTTGGTTATTTTATGTTTTACATGCGCCAACTCCCTCCTTGCCCGTGATCGATATATGGTACTAGTCCTGCAAAGCTAAATTTATGGCATTTGCTCTGGTTTATTAGCCACTTCCTAGGCGTAACAAACAACATCTTATTTGGTGCCCTACTGGAGACTGTGGAAGCTATGTTGCAGTAGACAGTATTGTTCTGGAAGCAACACATTTCTGTGCAGGGAGCATCAAAATTGAGGAGTGGATACAAGTATGAAGGTAAGGCCTTGACTTGTGGGCCCCATGGTGGCTGACTGTAATGGGGGCAAATGGGCTAACTGACTTTGGTTCCATCCTCATCCATCAGTCAGTCGCTCCATGCAAAACCAGAACAGGGTTCGTCGGAAGGCTGGGACACATGACTGAGATATTGCCAACAATACAACCAATAAGGGGTAGATCAAAGGCGACACACAATAAAAGCTTTAAATAATGTAGAGACGACTAGAAAATGAATACATCACTTTCTCTTCTCTTCTGGAGGTTATGCTTCAAGCTTTAAATTCTCATACGCGTGTCCAATATCCAAAGGCAAGATCACATATGCGAAGAAAAGAATACAAAAATACAATGTGTAATACTGTCATTAGGTATAATTCCTCAAAAGAGTATCCAGAAGAAGAACCCTGGTGTCTTTTTCTTTCTTTATAGAGAAGTTCATTGGGATAGAATCTCACCACCAAGAAATAGAGTTATGTAGATAGCGTACCAATAACCCACTTGTTTTTCATTTTTGAAGTTTTCAAGGTATGTGGAGGTCTTCACTCACGCCATAGTCTGGACCAATAAGTGTTGCTTGATACCTCATACCATATCTGAACTTTGTGAACATTTATTGGGACTGTGTCAGATTTTGTCACTTTTATATACATTTTTTATACTTGTTTTTGCTGGAATAAATTTGTTTTCACTGCTGACGTGTGGAAGCATCGTTTAAAGATACCTTTATGTGTGGATTGCAGCATACCGACATATGACTTGGGTACTCATTCTTTTGGAATAGAAAGATACCTTTATGTGCATTTTATAATCCCTACTAAGTGAGTTATTGGTACTCTATCTACATAACTCTATTTCTTGGTGGTGAGATTCCATCCCAGTGAACTTCTCCATAATGAAATAAAAAGACACCATGGTTCTTCTTCTGGATACTCTTTTGAGGAATTATACCTAATAGTATTACACATTGTATTTTTGTATTCTTTTCTTCGCATATGTGATCTTGCCTTTGGATATTGGACACGTGTATGAGATTGAAAGCTTGAAGGAAGCATAACCTCCAGAAGAGAAGAGCAAGTGATGTATTCATTTTCTTGTCGTCTCTACATTATTTAAAGCTTTTATTGTGTGTCACCTTTGATCTATCCCTTATTGGTTGCTTTGTTGTTAGAATTTCTACCTGATTGGGCAGGTAATTAAGTGGGTACAGTTGGGCTGACTCCATTTTGCGCCAAAAGTACACATTCTTTCTCTTGTTCAATGAGCTATTGTAAAGGCTGTACCCATAGTCCTAACGGTGTAACTGCAACTAGAAGGTGATTAGTTGTTGTGGCCAGGTGTTAAAGTGGGAGGGGGGGGAACGAGGTGGAACTGAGTTCCACCACCTGTAATGGTATGGGGAACTAGTTCCACCATCTCCATTGCCCTGCACAGTAATTCCAACAGAAAAGCCCGCCCCATCATCTGCGTCAATCGATGATACAGGCGGCGCTAGTGTTGCTGATGAGCTGCAGCCACCTACTCCTTTCTCAGGTCTTGATGCCTCCATGGTCCTCCTCCATGAGTTTCACCACCTCACCAGGACCACTTTAAGCCCTGGTTGTGGCCACTTCTCCACTTGACTTCTTTACTAGGTTTGATAAACAGTATCTCCCCCATAGTAGATTGGTGATATACATGTGCCAAATCCATATGTGTTTCTCGGCTGATGATTTCTTGCAAGGTATGAGCGAAAGCGATGAATGGGTAGGGAAATATTAAAAACTACTTTACATAGTTATCCACACAGTGCTTGATATATGCATGTAGCCATGTATACAGCAGGAATGTCACTGGATGTATATGGGAAAAGCTTGGATAAATATACTTGTAGTCTTGTAAAGAAGTTTTAAATTCTAGGAAGTCCAGTGATTTAGTGCCTCGGAATATTGTTACTAATTCTTGGTGATTCAGGAAAAGCTTTCAAAAACAGTAAATCACTTTTTGGGAATTCATCACTTGAAGTCAATAACTTCCTATATGCACAATCTCACATTTTAGTGTAACCTCTACTTTTGTTACAACTTATAGACGGTGAATGATACACTGAGCGCTGTGCTATCAATCAGGCTACACCAATGCAGTGAGAAGGGTCATTGCAGCGCACTACGAAAGTACTCCTTACGTTTGGAGATGATGAGTTGCACTGTTTATGCATTTTTAATGTAAAGTTTTAGCTCTTGTCTGCGAGTCACAGGATAACTGTAGATAGGACAGTGTTGTGCAGATTCTTGTCGGAAGACGAACGCATCCATATATTGTAGTGATTATACCCTCAGATGGAATTTAAAAATGTACACACACAGGCCCTCATTCCGCGTTGATCGCTAGCTGCCGTTGTTCGCTGCGTATCGATCGGTTAAAAAAAACGGCAAATCTGCGCATGCGTATGCACCGCAATGCGCATGTGCGGCGTACTGGTACAACGAGCATCATGGTTTTGCACAGGTTCTAGCGACGCTTTCAGTCGCACTGGCGGATGCAAGGAGATTGACAGGAAGGGGGAGGTTCTGGGTGTCAACTGACCGTTTTCTGGGAGTGTTTAGAAAAACGCAGACGTGGCCGGGCGTTTGCTGGGCGGGTATCTGACATCATTACCGTGTCACTCGTCGCAGCAATCATCGCACAGAATAAGTAACTACAGGGCTGGTCTTGTTTTGCACAAAATGCGTTTGCAGGCGCACTGCTGCACAGGCGTTC